>NW_002987136.1:185560-202907 GCF_000006295.1 Pediculus humanus corporis
AAAAAAAATGAAAAAAAAAAAAAAATAACGTTAACGTGTTAAATTAAAAACTTACTTATAATTAATTAATTAAATAATATCAATAATAATTTAAATAATTATTATTAAGAAAAGACAAACAGCAAAGAAAACAAAATTTGAAAAAAAAAAAAAAAAGAAAAAAAAATTATTATTCGCGAATGTGTTTTTTTTTTTAAAAAAAAAAAAAAAAAGATGTCGGAATTAAAATTCGAACAACTTTCTCGACGCAAAATGAGTAACGGGAAGGAAATTTTGGGATTTTTATACACATTTTGCGCGGGTCGCGAGTAACTCCATTTTTCTCTTTCTCTTTTCTGTTTCCCCCCCCCCTTTCCCCTTCTTTTCCCCTCTTTTTCCCCTCCTCCATTTTCTCTTTCGAGAAAATTTTCTTTTTTTTTTTTTTTTTGTACCCACGATTAAAATATGATTTTAATAATTTTTCTTAAATTTATTTTTTTTTTTAATTTTAAAATTTTTTTTTGTTAAAGTTAAAAAGTATTTAATTTGATTAGTTTGGTCGTTTTTTTTTTTTCGATAACCGGAAATGATGTTTTACGTAAATTTAAAATACGTGTATAAATGTCGAAAGTGGTACAAATGTAATGTTTGGTTGTTGTTGTTTTTGTCGGTAAAGTTTATTTTCCGAAAAGTTTTCCGAAATTCAATAATTTGTTGTTATTATTATTATTATTATTATTATTTTCATTATCGAACAAGAAAAGATTCCTTATATAGTTGTTTGGAGTTTTTAAGTTCATTTATTCCAGGTTTCTAACCGACGATTCCTTTGAAAAAAATGCTCCTCGAATTTCGTTGGTGTTATTTTATTATATTTTCCCGAAGAATGCGGGCCGTCCCACACAGTGCGATTTCCTGGATGGTTTTTCCTCCTTTTAAAGTCTTCAAAATCTTTTTTAAATTTTCTTTTATTGAATGTGGTGGCATACATGGCTTCCAGTGATGCTCCCACGATAACCGGAATAGTTTCTGTCTTTACTCCCCACATCCTGGCTATTTCAGCCTTTTGTCCGCTTCTTTGGCTGTCTTGTGTTTTTTCCGCGGGTACGGAATTATGCCTCAGGATGATATCCGGTTCGTTAGCTGTCGCAATTCTGTCAGTGTGGATTTTTTGAACATACAGAACCCATGGATAGACCTGCTGTCGTAATTGGGGTTGAAATGTGGTTGTACCCATTCCATGTATTTTCCAACCCCCAACACAAGAGCATTTTTGTACCCCGCTTCTATATGACGTAATCCCCATATTTTCCACTGACGTTATTATTATTATTATTTAATGTTTTCTTTGTAGAATTTAGAAAAAAAATTTTTTTGTGAACTCGACCGTTAACGACAATCTAAGTAATAATAAATAAATAATTTAAATTTGTAAAATTTAAATTATTTGTATTCGTTAATTTATAAAAAGGAAACGTTTTCGTGCGTGTGTGTGTGTGTGTGGGTGCGTACGTGTTCGTGTTTTTTTTTCTTGTTTTGTTTTGTTTTTCTTTTGTTTAACTTCAAAATCTTTGGATTGTAAAAAATCAATTATTAAAATTACTCCATTAATACCTTAAGGCTTTCTAACTTTCCCGTTTCGTTTTTGTTTTTTTTCTTCAACTACTAGGGAAATTTCGTGAAAATTTTTATTTCCCTCGGTCCCCCTTCCTCCCCTTCCTCCCTCTCTCACTCCTCCCCCGTGTGAATGACACATGAAAAAAAAATCCGTTTGAATTAATCTATGTTAATTATTATTATTATTATTAAATGTCCGGTCGGTTTAATTATTCGAATTTTCCTCGTTTACAAATAAAAACCTTTTTTTTTTTGGTTAAAAACGAATTTAAATTTAAATTTAAAAAAAATTTTAATGTAATTTTCATTAATAACGGAAAAAGAGGAGGAGTAGGAGGAGTATAATAAAAAATTTATACAAGATTTTTAATGAAAAACCATAGAGAAAATCGTAAAACTAAAGATTTCGAAGCATTTATCCGTATCCGAAAAATATTTGAGAGTTTACCCTTTGTCTCCCTGCCCTCCCCCTCCCTACCCCCTCTCCCGTCCGGTCATTATTTCAAAGGAAAATTAAAGGGTTTCCGGGGTTTACGACTTTGTCTCTTGGGTTACGATATGATAATTAAACGGAAAATGAAAAATTTTTTTTTTTTTTTTTTACCGCCACTCGATTAATAAATAAATATAAATTAATAATTTTTCGCCTACTACATTTAATAATCCTCCCCCGCCTCCCCTCCCCCCTCTCTCTCTCTCTTATTTTCACTTTAATTTTAAAATAATCATTTGAGTAAAAGGAGAGAGAGGGGGGGGGGGGCGGTCGGTCGAATTTATTTTTTGTTTGGGAAAATTGGTTCTTGAATTTTTCTTCTTTTTTTTTTTGTATTTTTCGTTCACTTAAATTAACTTTTGGAAAAATGGCGGAGAGGGGGAGAGGGAGGGAGAGGGGAAAATAAAAGAATAGAAAAGAAGTAAAAAAAAGGCACGTTTTCTTTTGGGTAAAAGGTAAAAATGGATACGAACAAAAGGCATGGAAAAAAAAAATAGTCAGTTTATTTATTTATTTTTATAAAGAAAAAGGAAAAAAAAGGAAAACTTTTAAACTTTTCATCGGTTTTTCTTTTCTTTTTCCTTTTTTTTTTTTTTTTTAATTTAAATTTTTTATTTTATTTTTTGTATTTATTTCGTAACAATAAAACAAGTTTTGAATAGGTTGTCAAATTAAAATAGGAGAAAATAGGATAAAAAGTTTCAATTAAAAAAAAAAAAAAAAAAAAAAAAAAAAAAAAGGAAAAACTTGAAAAAATTTTCCTTTTTTTTTTTTACTCTATGAAAATCGTTTAAACAAATTTTTTCTTTTTTGAAATAAAAAATAAATCAAATAATAATAATAATAATTAAACATTGATCATCTTATTATTATTATTATTAGTGCAATTGCTATCATTTTTTACTTCTTGTATTAGATAAAAATAGCAGAAGACGGACGAAAATTTTCCGAAAATTATTTTTTTCTCTCTTTCAAAATTATTCGAAATTTTACAAAATATGAAATTTTTTATTTTAGTTAATAATAATAATGATGAAAAAGGGAAATTGTTTTTTACGTATGAAAACGATTTTCTTTTACATGTGTGCGAGAGAGAGAGAGAGAGAGAGAGAGGGGGCTAAAACACACAAAAAACTCGTTTTATTTACGAAAAATTGTATTCATAATATTTTAAAATAGAAAAGGTTAATAAATAATAATAATAATAATAATAATAATAATAATAATAATAATAATAAATTTAAGAGGAATTGCGGGGGGGGAAAGGATGAAAGATTGAAAAATAATTTTTGTTGTATGATCCGATCCGCCATTTTAGCAAAAAAAAAAAAAACCGTTTTAGTTCGGTGGTTGTAATGCATATTGAGAGAGATAGAAAAAAAAAAAAAATTTTTTTAGAAAATTTAAAAAGTTTTTAAATTGAATTTTTTTTTTTTTTTTTTTATCTTTTGTAAGGGGTAATGATAAAACGGAAACGGAAGTATCGAAATGTTTTTTTTTTTATTTTATTTTTTTTTATTCTTCCCATTAGTTTCATTTCCAGAAGTTTCCTTTTAAGTAAATTTTTCTTTTTTTTTTTTTTTCTGTTCTGTGGGTTTTGCAATTAGAAGTCAGTTTATAAAGTTGAAAAGAGTAAAAAAAAAAAATTCTTTAATTTTTTCCTCTGTCTCTGTCTCTCTCTCTCTCTCTCTCTCTCTCTCTCTCTCTCTCTCTCTCTCTCTCTTTCTTAAATTTAAATTGAATTAATTAATTTTGTGTGTGTGCGTGTATTAAAATCAATGAAAATTTTTTTTCCTTTTTTTTTTGGAAAAAAAACTTTTTAATGATTTGACATCTTCTAATCATTTGTAATTATTATTATTATTATTATTATTATTATTATTATTACTTAACGTTCGATTTTTTATTAATTTAAATTTAAAAAAAAAATTAATTATAAAAATAAGAAGATATTTTCTTGTTAAACGAAAATGAAATGTTGAGCCCAAATTTAATAAAAAACAAAAAGAAGAAGGATGAGAGAGAGAGAGAGAATGAGAAAGTGAGAGAGTGAGAGTGAGAGAGAGAGAGAGAGATTGAGAGTAATTTAAGTTGCAGAACGAGGGTAGAAAAAAAAATAGAAGGAGGGGATGAAAAATTTCAAGTTTCAATATTTTAAAATATCAAAATTTATTCCTCCCCCCTCTTCCCCCTTCCCTTTTCTCCGATAAATTTTGTTTTTTTTTGGGAGGGAGGAGGAGGAGGAGGGGCGTTTAATTTTAGTTAAGGAATCATTTTAAAATTTACTGGAGAAAAATCTGGAATTAATTAATGTCGATTTTCTTATTTCTCTCTCTCTCTCTCTCTAAATATATTTTTTTTTTTTTTTTAAATTTTATTTATTTATTTATTTTTATTTCCGCATCGAGATGTCAACGTTTTATTATTACCCTTTTATTATTATTATTATCATCATTTAAATGATCGGGTATAAAAAAAAATTACATCACGTGGATTTTTGCCAACGGGAAACAGTCGGGATCAGTGGGGGTTGATGGAGATTTCTTTTTATCACAGCGTGGGTAAAATTTTTATACCACAAAACCTTTGAATTCCTTTTTTTGCCTTTCACATTTTTCCTTTTTAATTTTTTTTTGGTTCAAATTTTGGCGGAGTTTTTAGGAGGAGAAGAAAATAAAATGAAGTTTGAATTCGATTTTTGGCGGTTTATTTGTTTTTGACGTTTTTCGCGCACCCCCCCCGCGCCCCCTGAGCCCAATCTGTAATTAAAAATGGTGGTCGCGTATTTTCATAATTTAACGGTTTTGTTTCTAAAATTATTAAAATTAATATATAAATAAACACGAATGATACGTTTTTTAATTTTTCATCCCACGTCAAAAAAATTATTTTAAATAGTAATAATAATAATGTTAATGATAATAAATAATATGAAAGTTAAGTCTTTTTTTAAAATACAAAAAAGTTTTTATTAATGACGAGTGGAATTAATTATATATTTTATGTATTATTTTGTATAAAAAAAAATAAAATGAATGTAGATTTAAGAAAAGAATTACCGGAGAGAGAGAAAGAGAGAGAGAGAGAGAAAGAGAGAGAGAGAGAGAAAGAGAGAGAGAGAGAAATTAATATTTGCTCTAAAAAAAAGGATTTTGAATTTTTTAAAAGGTGGGCGGGAAGAGGAGGAGAGAGGGAGGGGAAAAAAGTACGTTAAATATAGCATTCATTTTTTATTTTAGTTCGAAATGTCAAAGGAAAGCGACGAAGATGGTAAAAATTCTGGGATAATGACGGGACAACCCGAAGATCCGCCACAAGTAAAAGCCGTCATTGTTCACGTTCCAAGAATCGCACCAAGAACGTTACCAGGACTCGCTAATGCCCAAAATAAAGAAGCCATCGATTGGTAAGTACACACTTATCATACACTATATGTTACAATTCTAAAATCTAATGCCTATGTTTTTTTTTTTTTTTGCAGGAGCGGTCATGGTCTCTTGGCATACGGTAGCAACTACACGGTTGTTGTAGTAGATACCAGAAACATTCAGGTAGTTCAATGTTTGGACAAACATAAATCCATGGTTAAGAAAGTTCTTTGGGGCGTCGATTACCTTAGACAAGATAAATTAACACAGCATCCTCCGAGATTATACGGTGGAATTGATTTGGTTTCGGCTGACGCAACGGGTCACATAATTGTTTGGGACGTCACTTCCGGTCAATCAGTTCGAGTTCTTCAAGATGGAACGAAACCAATAACGGGTAAGTTAAACATTATTCTCTTGCCTGCAGTTGCGATGATATTTTTATTTAAATTTAAAAAATTTTTTTTTAGATATGCATTGGGTCTCGTTGTGGAACGATCACAGTCACATTTTAGCTGCTCTTCATCCTCCTCATTCATTCATATTATGGGATACGAGAACCGGAAATAAAATATGGAAAAAAAATTACATGGAAAATATAATTGCATTTAACTTCGATCCATTCCATTCGTCGAAAATGGCATGTAAGATTAATTTTTTTTTTTAATTTTTTAATTTTTTTCTATAAAATTATTTAAAATCTCAAATCGATTGTTTGTTTCTCTCTCTCTCTCTTATTTTAAAGTTCATTGTTCGGATTGCATCCTCTTTGTAGAAGATTTTTCCGTGACGAAATCACCGTCATCTAACGGTCGTAAGTTTTACATATCCTCATCTAGATCCACGTTTTCCGGTTCGAAAGGAAGTTATGGAAATTTGACAACAGGGGTTCAAGAGGAAAAAACGGGCGCGAAAGATCGTTTAAGAAGATTAATGAAAGATTTAGTTTTCGGAGAAGTACAACCCAAGTGATTATAGTTAATTTTATATTTACACGATACGATTCGCCATTTTTTTTTTTTTTAATAATTTTTTCCGTTTTTTTTTTTTTATTTAAATCCGCAGATCCGACGATGGAATGGCTTTGAACGAGTGCCTTCAAGTTAATTATCATAAATCAATAAGACACCACATATTATTATTATATCCTCGTGAATTATTAATATTAGATTTACACATAAATCAAACGGTTGGAATTATATCAACCACCGATAAGGGTTCATCTTCCTTTTCTCAGGTTCGTGTTTTATTTTATTATATAAAATGAATGCATCGATAATGATAATAATAGTAGGAGCAGTTAAAATAATACGTCATAATTAAATTAAATTGTAAAGATTTTAATGTCGGATTAATTTTTGTAATTATTTTTAATTTTATAGCTTTCGCGTTATACATAAAGTTTTTAATAACGAATAATTTTATTACGAAAAACAATAATAATAATAATAATAATAATAATAAAGTAATTAAATTTTTATTTTATTTTTTTTTAAAGATATTTTCTTGCAAGCAAAGAGACGTTATTTATTGCTTACACGAAAGTGGAAGCGTTTCAGTTAAGCTAAAAAGAAAATTTGGATTTCCAAGTTCTCCAATGGATACGCCCAGCGTGTCTAGTTTAGGTCGGCCATTTTTTTTTTTTTTTTTTTCAAAGTTGTCGAATTGAATTGTTGAGTTTAATTTTTAATAATTTTTTTTTTTTTTTTTTTTGGGGGGGGGGGGGAGTAGAAACGAGTCCAGAATCACAATTGGAAATATCTTACGATCATAAATGTTCCAGCGAACCCCTCAGACAAACTCGAGGTTTGCAAATTTTAGGTATAACCGTTAATCCCGTTTGCGAAACAAAAATAGGTTTGTTTGATTATATTTTTCTTTTTAAACGTTTCAATCGTGCGGAAGAAAGACAAAAAAATCATGTAAAAAAAAATTATTTTTCAGCCATGTTTTTAAATTCTGGAAAAATAGTATTCATGGAATTATTACCGGTTAATAATAATAATAATAATAATAACGAGGATTCGAATTTTAATTTTACAATTCCGATGACAGGGATTCATAAAGGAAATAATTTTTCTAAAAGAAAATATTCATTAAATGAAATATTACCGCCTTTAATGAATGTAAGTCATATACAATAGTAATTTATATTATTATTATTATTATTATCGTCTATGAGTTTTTTTCTGTTTTTTTTTTTTTTTTTTTTAGGAAATTTCCATTCAACCACCAAATCTTCGTCTTCTAGTCACTGGAGTTCTTCCGAGCGTTTCTGCTCCCGTAACTGCCTTAAAAATGTGCCCCCCTATCACAACTAGAAATTGGAATAATTATACTCCATTACTCGCCGAAGGTACCGTCGGTGGCCTAATACAAATATATAATCTTGCATTTGGAATTATCGAAAAAGAACTCGTTGTACATTCCTACACAGTCAGGTAGGTATTAAAATTTTTTAACCGTTTTTTTTTTTTTTTTTTTTTTTTCAAATAAAAAAGAGTTTAAACGATTTTTTTTTTTTGTTATTTTTCAGGGGGATCGAATGGGTTGGATTGAAAACGTTTCTCTCGTACGCATATCCGAACACGTCGAACGCATCAGTCAATGTTAGAAATGAACTTTGTCTCACGGATGTTCTTACAGGAGAATCAACATCCATTCGAACGGATAAAGGAGAAGAGCCACCCATTGAATTATTAAAAGTTTCTCCATTGAAACAATATTTTTTATTATTTATAACGGGGGGACCGTTGGAATTGTGGGATTTAAAATCGTTGCAATTGTTAAAAGTTATGCGGAAAAAATTCCCGTTGATAAACACTCTGGTAAGGTTTAATATTTAATTTTAAAAAAAAAAAATTCTTTTTTATTTTCTTATTTATTTATTTTTTTTTTTTCAGGAATGGACGCTCCAATCCGGTTCGAGATCATTTAAAAAAAAACGTTTGAGTTCGAAAGAAGAAAACGTTTCGGATGGTTCCAACAAGAAAACCTTCGTCGAACCCACGGGAACATCTGCTCTGCAATATTTAACGAAAACTTACAGCGACAAAACGGAAACGTCGGATAAAATCATAGCAAAAGAACATTTCATATTCACGGATCCTGATAGTCACCTGTACAGGTTTACAGTCGATGGACATTCGGTGGATGGTAAAAGAATATTTCCAGAGGTATTTGACAAGGGTAAAATTCGGGAAGGATTTCAGTAAAATAAAAAAAGAAGAAGAAAAAAAAGAAAAATTTTTTGTTCAAGGGTGGAAATGGATCCATAACAACCCTCGCGTACAAAATGGAAATAATTGTTTTTGGTGATACCGAAGGTTCTATCACGGGTTGGGATTTACGTTCGGGACAAACGAGAAAATATTCGACCGGAAGGGGATTCGTAAAAAAAATTCGATTCGCACCAGGAAAGGAAAATATGAAATTGTTGGTTCTCTATCACGACGGCGTTGATGTCATCGATCTCAAGGGTGAGGTAGTTACGTGGAAGAAAAAAAATTTCGCGCCAAAATCATTTTAAAAATTATAATTTTTGAATTCAGGGTTATGTACCGGAAATGGCGACGGATTTGAAAAAATCGGACAGTTGAAAAGTCCTCGGGATTACGTTAAAGTTTTAGATATAGATTGGGCAGCATCCGATAAACCCGTAATCGCGACTCAAGATGGATGCCTTAGAATTATGGACGTGACGCTGTTCAGGAGTTCATCTCCGATATCGGATTACGAATTTAACGGTGTGAGAGAGAGAAAAATATAAATTTATTTAATTATAAAAAAAAATTTTTTTTTAAAACAACAACAACAACTCTCATGATTTATTATGATACAGAACCCGTTTTTTGTCCGGCATTGCTTCCTTCCGAAGTGGCATTTAAAGTACGAGAACGACTTTGTTGGCAACCACCGGATACTCCTTACACGACGGATTTAACCGTCGAACACGGATTCACGGAAAATCAAGTTTCGTTAATTAACAAACAATTACTCATGGTAGATGAAGAAAGGCTCGAATGTTTGAGAAAACCTTCGTTTAAAACCGTTGAAAGATGTTTGATAGTCGCTCAACTTTTCGGAGATGAAACGGAAATCGATCTTTGGACGGTCGCCATGTATTATCTTCAAATAAGTCAATTTAGATCTGAAATTAAGTAGGAGTTTCAAAAAAAAAAAAAAAATGGTTTTTAATGATTTTTTTTCAAAAATAAAATTTACACACTCCATGATTTATTTTTTAGACAAAACATGTCGCCGAAATCAGAAACTGAAAATTTATTATTATCATCATCATATTCCACCGTGAATAATCGGGATGATATTGAAAATTTAAATCGGATAAAAAATATCATACCATTGGATACTTGTTATGACGTTTTACAGGATTCATATACATATCAGGTATGAAAATGATAAGGTACCTGTGTAGTGCCTGTTTGCTTATTATTATTATTATTTTTTTTTTAGCGTTTACAATTGGAGCGCGTCGCATTACACGAAAGCAGAAGAACTGATTATAATCATACAAAACGAGTCATTCAACAACAGTTGCTGTTGGGTCAAAGCGATAGAGCAGTACAACTTTTATTAGAAACGGATTTAAATAATTCTCAATATTATCCCGATGCCATAAAGTATGATTTTTCTTTTTCTTTTTTCTTTTCTTTTTACGGTATTAGGGAATTGTAAACTTTTCAGAGCGTGTTTAGTTGCAACCGTACAATCGACAGGAGCTGCACAAAGTACCATTAAACTCGTTGCCACTAATTTAATAGCTCATGGGAATGATAATGATATATGGGAAGGTGTACAGTTATTGTGCCTTATCGGTAAGGGTCTCGATGCTTGTAGATATTTGACTTCATATTCGAAATGGGGAGCAGCTGTTTGGCTAGCAAGAGCAGTACTCACACCTCAAGACTCATCCGAAGTCATTAAAAAATGGGCGGATCATTTATATTCCCAGGGATATAAAGTAAATTTTTTTTTTTTTTATCTATATATTGACACGGGGGGGGGGAAAGAACATAAATTAATTATGACCTTTTTTTTATTGTCGTTTAAAGGAAAAGGCAGTTTTAGTTCTTATAAGTTTAGAACAATGGCAAGCTGCTCATTCCCTTCTTTCAATATTTGATCCGAGGCGAGCATCTCTACTCGCTCAAGCGTGTCAGGAATTTGACATAAATTTTTGAAATTTCAACAGGAACAAAAGTTGTTGTTGGTTTTTATCTCTTCCTTATAATAACGGTGCAATAAACTACAATTACATATAAAAATTAAAAAATAAATTATTTTTCAATTTTATTTTTTATAATAAAAATTTTATCATATAAATTTATATAAATAATAATTAAAAAAAAAAACTTGTTGACGTTATTGATTGATTGTTTTCCATTACGATACACAATTGACAGGAGTCAGGAGAAGAGGGAAAACTTAATATTAAAGTTGAAATAAAAATTATAAAATATTTTTTTTTTTTTATTTAATTTAGTATAACTGAGAAATTATTTATTTATTTATTGTACAATCACGTGATAATAAAAAATAATAATTGCAAACAAAAAAAACGGAAAATAAGAAAGAAAGGAAAAAATAAACTAAATATTAAATATTGTACTATTGCGACCAATCATCATAATAAATAATGTTAGCAATTTGAATTTTTTCTTCGTTATCTAATAAAGCGTTTAGTTTAAGATCGACTTTTTTACTTAAATCAATCGAATATAAAATGGCTCGAGTTCTTCTTGAATTTCTTACTTTTTGATTAATTATTCCATTGATTATTATCTAGAAAAAACACATGATTTAGATTATCGATAATAATAATAATAATTTACAAAAAAAAAAAAATTATAAATATCTAACTTCGTATCCTTCGACAAAATCGGATAAACTTCCACAAGGTTTTGTCCATGATATATATAAACTATTTTCTCCAATTTTTTTAAATTCTTTAACTTTTACCGATAAATTTTCACTTTTAATTGTTTCAATTGACGATCTTGATATTATATTTAATATTTCATTTGATTTTATCTGAAATAATTATCCCGAAAAACAAAAAAAAAAAAAAAAAAAAAAAAAAAACAAAAAAACAAATGAATTTAACGGTAAGAACGGAAGGAATTAAATCGAACAAAACAAAACAAAACAAAACCTTTTCTTCTGCTCCTTTGTTTTTTTTCTCTATGGTTTGAATTTTGTCGCGCTCGTAAACATTTTTAACAATATCCGTTTTATTATATATGTTCGATGAATAAATTGACGAATCGGAAACGGATGAGGATGCGAGTAGTAGATTGTTGTTATCTTTTCGATGTTTATTTACTCCATGAATTTTATTTGTTATTTTTTTCTGATTGTTAATTTTCATTATATTTTCACGTTGATTAACGATTTTATTATATAATTCGTTTAATGAAAACGATATGTTTTTTAAATTTTTTTTAAGATTATCAAATTCTATCGACTGAAATTAAATTAAATTAAATTGAATCGAATTAAATTAAATTATTTTAAGAAAAAAAAAGAAAATGTTTTTGTTTACCCTTCTTTCTGTTTTTTCTAAAAACGCTTGTAGGAATTTCATGGCTTCGTCATTTTCTTTTTCTAAATTATCAATTCTTAAAAAATTTTTTTCAATGCGATTTTCCGTTTTTAACGTTTCACTTTCGACTGATTGAAATATTTTTTTCCTTATATTTTTCATTTGATCCGTCGTAGACATATTTTTATTTAAATTACTATTATTATTATTATTATCGTCGATATTAGTATTGATGCTCATTTGAGATTTCGAATTTATCGTTTCGGTTGAATTTTTAATTATGCTATCATATTCTCTAACGGCCGAATCCAAATGAGATGCTATATTTAATGTTTCTGAAAAACTCGAAACGTTCGCATGTATTTCGAGATTTTTTATACTTTCCGTTAAAGCGTGTAAAAGTTTAAATATTCTCGTAGAACTATATTTACATATATTATTATCGGTGGGTATTAAATTTTCGTTTAATCTAACGGCTTCTTCTAAATTTAATAAAAGTATAAATAAATTATTTAACCTTTCTTGTGAATTTTTATCGGATTGCGTGGGTAAAACGTTTTGCGTAGATGATAAAAAATCATCGGAAACGATATTATCAATAAGAGAACCTTTATCGGACATATTTTTAATTTTATTTTGTAAATGTTTTCTCAATTCCGATTCCAAATCGGGTAAAATCAAAATGGCGTCGCTCAATTTAACTTTGATTACGTTGTTTTCGATTTCGTGTATTAATTTTAACGCCGTATCTAATTCTCGAGTGTTTTCATCGATTACAATTAAATTATCGATTTCGTCGTTTTTTGTTTTTATTAAAGTTTTTCTATCCATAACGTATGAAAAATTAAAATTTTGTTGTATTAAACGTATTCTCGCTTTGGTTTCGGGATGATAAAATTTTACAACGGATAAATTTTTAATTATTTTTTTATTTATAAAATCCCCATGATTTTCTTTAATTTCCGGTATTTTAATTAAATTTTTATTATCATTTTCGAAAATATCCAATAATTTATCGTTTGTTTTTTGTTTTATGTAAATCGGTATTATTGATGTACACGATTTACAATCTATAAAAATTTCATTGACGTCATCATCACATTTTTCATTAACGTCTAATTTAATTCTTATAAAATAATTATCATCGTTTTTAATTGCATTTTCACTTTTTTTCATTTCCCCTAAAAAAAATAAAACATGAGAAGAAAAAAGAAACATTTTTTTTAAACGAACGTTAAATCACGTGATCGGAAAAAGGCGGGAGGAAAAAAAACAAAATGGCGACACGAACCGATGTTTATAGTTTTAACGATGAAATTATCGTTTGAATTATTTTTTTTTTTCTCTTTTCGTATTATTTCTTGAATAAAATAATTTGGTTTAAATTTTTCTATTTCAACAGCTCGAGATATGTTTTCTTTGAGTAATGCTTCTGCCATAATTCCCAAATCTTAAAAAAAAAAAAAAAAAAAAAGAAAATTTGATTTTTCACCACCACCACCACCCCCCCCCCAAAACCTCCCCCAATTTTCTTCAATTTTACCTTTAGGTATCGAAATAATTTTTGTTTTATCATTAGAAAAAACAGATTTTTTTTTCTCAACGTAAACTTGTATAAATTCTTCCATTTCACTTCTGTCTTCTTTAATAGAAAAAAAAAAAAAAAAAAAAAAAGAAAATTAATTTTAAAAATGTCGTCTTTATAGTGACGTCATTACTTTCGAACGTTAAAAAAAAATATGTGAAACCTTTTATTACTTCCGGTTTTAAATTTTCCTGTTCGTCGTAAAAACTATCTTCTATATCCTCAATGAAAAAACTTTCTTTTTCTACTTTTGAAGAAAAAAAAAAAAAGGATTTTAAAAAAGGAAAATTTTGTTTGATAAAAAAAAAAGAAAAATTTTCTTTGTTTGTTTGTTTGTTTGTTTGTTTGTTCTTACCCATTTTGATGACGTCAGATTTTTTATATTTTTTAACAATGATGTCGACAATTCCACCGGGAGTTTTTGCACTCACCATAAATTCTAAACTATTAAATGATTTTAATGATTTCGTTGATGTTTCATCATCATCATCATCATCATCATCATCATCATCATCATTATTATTTAAAAAAAAAATATTTTTACGAAAATTCGGTTTGAAATTTTTTAACTGAAAAAAAAATTAAAAATTTAAAAATTTACGCGGGAAAAAAAAAAGAGAAATGTTTGTTTACATTTGAAATACCTTTAATTTAATATCTTCTGCTAGTTTGGCTATCCATGATGTTTCCATATCGAATTCCGTGGTTAAAGTTCCCGCGTTTTTTTTATTCAAATCTTTTTTTAAATCACCAAAACAATGATTGCTTTTATTATTATTTTGTATTATATTATCGAAAAATGGATCCGTTAAAGCTTCTTCGAACGATTCGTCATCTTCGCTGTTGCTCACGTTATTGACGTCATTATCCATATTTTGATTTGTTTCTTTAATAAAATGTAAATAATTTTTAAAGTCTTTTTCTTTTATTTTTATATTATTATTATTATTATTATTATTATTAAAAGTCGTTAATATCGTTAAAGAATTTGTTTCTCTTGGATTTGATGATGAATTTTTAACATTTATACTTTCCAAACTCGTTTGTTTTATATCCATTTGATTCCATTTTTTTTTTTTAAACACGTTTGATAAATCTATATCATTATTATCATTATTATTATCATTATTAACGTTATCGTTTTTTTCTTGAATAAATGTCGATGATTGTTGTAAATGTGAACGTTTTTTACAAATCGTAAAAGAAAATGAAGATTTAACTTTATTTATTGATGATGATGTTGTTGTTGATGATGATGATGGTGATATTTTAGAATTATTATCACTTTCTCCACCCTTGTACGATTTTATTAATTTTTCCGTATACGATTCGCCATTTTGAAAATTAATCTCTTCCGACGATGCATCGAACGGTATGACGTAATCGAATTCCGTTAAATTTAAATTTTTTTCAACGTTTTCACGGATGAAATTTTTTTTCCGATTTTTTTTCTGAATTTTTTATCATGACGTTATCGGGAAAATTTTCTTCGTCTGATAAAATAAAAAAAATAAAAATTTAATCGTTTTTCAACATTTATATGTAAATTTAAAAATTGTAAAATTAAAAAAAAAAAAAATAAGTGAAATTGGACCTTACTGGAAATGACGTACAAACAAGAATTTTCATATAAATTTTGTCGAATAATTTCAAAAAAATTAATAAAATCTTCTGTTAATTGTATCCAACGTGTTTTCATGTGTCCGACTTCGTTTTTTAACGAATTTAATTTTTTATCGATATCGTTATTGTTTTTAGTTAAAACGTTTATTTTATCTTTTGCTTTTTTAATGGCGACGAATAAATCGAGAACCGTTACTCCAGCCTCCGAATCTTCAAATAAAATATTTTGTACGAACGATGATGTGCTTTTATTATTATCATCCGTTAAATTTTTTAATTTTTCCGTATCCATTATTAATTTTTTCCTTTTATTTTCTATTTCTTTTTTTAAACGTTTTTGTAATGCATCACATTCTGATTTGTCATTCGATTGGGATAAAGAATCGATCGCCATTATTTCTGTAAGTATTAAAAGAAAAATTGATATATCGATATATAACATCCGGTTATTAAATTAATCGACTGTTTCCGGTTTTAATTTTTCACATATACTAAACTATTATTGTGACGTAATGTAAATTTTCGCCATTTTTCCCAATTTAACAATATTGTTAAAGTGAAAAAAATGGCATATCCCTCCCTCTCCCTCTCCCTCTCTCTCTCTCTCCCTCTTTTCCACGTTTTTCTAGAACATAATTATTTAATATTAAAAAGAAAATTTATCCATATTGGATTTTTTTAAAAGTCTTTTTTGAGAGAGGTGCGAATTCTTTTCCAAAATAATTTGGTCAATAGTTGATATTCAAAAGACATAAAAAAAAAATATATATATATATAAATTATTATTATTATTATTAATAATATGGAAAATTACTTAAAAAAAAAAAAAATTATACTCCAAATAAAAAAAAATATTATTTATTTAAAAATTTATCTTTTTTTTTAATAAACACAAATCGAAGGAGAAAAAAATTAAAAAATTTTGAATGGCACCACTCTCAAAATGGACAATGGAAAATGCAATAGGGATTAAAAAAAAAAAAAAAGAGAGAGAGAAAGAGAGAGATAGATAGAGAAAAAAAAAAAAAAAACCATTTTTTTTTGTTCGTTATCACAAAAATGATGATAAGAAAATAAATAAATAAATCTCTCTTAATTAATGTTTTTTCGCGAATTCGAACACGAGGGCAATGGGATTTCATTTTCAGGTATCGTCGAAGGTGATATTTTATCAGAATTAAATATTCCTGTATATTGATTTCCGGTTAATTTCATAATGGAAGGTTTTTGTAATAATTTCGCTATGGATTTGGGTGAAAATTCCGATGAGTTTCTTATATTATTCTGTAGCGTTTCTTTTACGATATTCGTTGTGGGTTTTTCTTCTCCGGGGGATGACATGGCGTTATCATTGAAAGTGTTGAAAAAAGAAGCCGTTTTATTTGACATCCGGTTTTGGAGTCCATTTTTACTATTATTATTATCAATCGTTTTTATTGATTTTAATTTCGAATCTTTTAATTCGTTTGTTAATAATTTATATTTATTTTTTAATGTATAATCAATGAGTTTATTATCAACTTCTTTTTCGTCTTCTTCTACTTCTGCTGCCACTTTTACTTCTCCTCCAACTCCTCCTCCTCCTACTCCTCCTTTTCTTCCTCCTTCTTTATCTTCTTGCATGCTAGTTCGTTTTATTTTATCAATAATAATATTATCATTTTGTTTGTTTTTTTTTTTTTTACTTAAATTTTTTTTCACTTTGTTAACGGATTCGACATTTTTATTCGAATTACTACTAACATCGGACAGGGTTAAATTATTCGATTTATTCGATAATTGATCGATTTCGATTTTTTTCATTTCACTTCCTTTTTCATTTATTTGAATAGTAAAATTTATCGTTTTTCCAGATAATTTTCTTTTATTCGATGACGATTGTGATCCTTGTGACGACCTCTTGTTGTTGTTGTTGTTCTTGTTAGGTCTCGTTACAATTTTAATCGTTCCATTATTATCATCCTGCACTTGCTAAAAAAAAAAAAAAAAATTTGATTTTTTTGAGAGAAAAAAAAATAATAAATAAAAAATCGTAAATTGTTTACGTAAATAACTTACCATTAGTTTAAGAATATTTTTCAAAAAATCAATTTCCCGCCATAATTTTTCATTTTCATTTT
>NW_002987136.1:204499-205642 GCF_000006295.1 Pediculus humanus corporis
TTTGGTAAAACCAAAGGAAAATTTTTATTTTTTTTCATACCAATTCTTCTTTCATCAAATATAAAGATGTCTGACGTACAAATTCGTTAACTTTATCCGAATCAAATTCTTCAATTGGTTTAGATTCGTTAAATAAACCATCGACTAAATTTTCCAACCATTCTTTAGGCACGTTACTTTTAAGACTTTTTAACAAAGCAACAATCATTCTATTTTTAATTGTACATTTTTGTTTTAATTCGTTAACTTTTAACTGTAATTAATAAATAATTAATCTCTCTCATTTTCTTCTGCTATTAACGTGTAAAAGGAATTTTTTTTTACCTGAAGAGATTTTGCCGAAGTATTTTTTTTCGCCACTTCCATTTCCGTTATTTTTTTAACTGTTTTATTTTCTTCTTCTAAAACGTTCGGATCTAATAGTTTTATTATCGATTGTGAATAAACTTTTTTCTCAACTAACATTTTACTCAATTCTATTTGATTTTTATTTATTTCTCTCATTAAAACTTTCAACAATTTCGTTTCCGTATCTAAATCTTTTAATTTTTGAATATTCATTTTGTTTATTAACGATTCTATGTAACTACTACTACTAATATTATTATTATTATTATTATCGTGTTCTATAGAAAACGGATAACTTCTATATCCGGGGGGTGGAAAATTATTTTTGTCGAATTTTCTTTGTACGATGTTATAACGATGACGTTGATTTTTTTTAATAAATCTCGTGACGACATCAATTGACAAATATGGAATTCTTTCTTCGACAACGTGAAAACAATATATGAAATTTTCAATTTTATTTTTTTCTAAAATGGCGATTATATTTATCGGTTTCGAAATGAACGATGCGAATTGTGAAATAAGGGCGAATAAAAAAACAGCAGAGTGTTTAATTGAAATTGCATTAACGTTTATTATTTCCTGTTTCCGTTCGCAAATAATTGATAAATTAGGATTTGGAAATTGTATGCTTTCGATTAAATTATACACGAATCCTTCCAATAAGAGAGCAGAATAATTTTCACGTGTGTTTGTATTTACTTCCGGTTGTTCTTTAACGATTGTTTCGAAAAACGTTTTTTTATCTGTTCGGGTTTAACCAATAATTGTATTTGTACTCCGGGATTGAAATTA
>NW_002987136.1:206436-208377 GCF_000006295.1 Pediculus humanus corporis
CAACAGGTATTTAATTGATTATACTCTTTCTTTGCCAAATGAAAATTTAAATGATAAAAAATGATTAATGATGATGATAAAAAATGGCGGAAATTAAAAATTTTATTTATTTATTTATTTATTTACCTTACAATGAGATAATATATTGCATATCTCAAAAACTTTGTTCCTTGAGGATGGTGATAAATTCATAAAAATAATTAATTCAATTTGTATTATTTCTAATAATTTCCCATCTATTCGTGGTTTCGTCGACGATTCCCCATAATTTTTTTTATTTTTATTTTTTACTGTGGATTCTCTTTTGTTCTGACATTTTTTCGTTATTAAATTACATTCAGTAGGTGATGGTATACCATCATCTTTATTACATTCATCATTATCACCACGATGAACATTATTATTATTATTATTATTTTTATGTATGCGTTTTGCATATACTAATTCATCGATAATATATGATAAACATGTTAAACTATTGTTAGCGATACTGTTATTGTTACTGAGAATACTGTTATCAGAATTATCATATACGTCATCGTTTGGTTTTAAAAAAAATTGAAATGCTTTTTCTTCCGATGGTATAATTATTTTCAAATGTGATTCCGTTGGACATTTATTATTTAAACGTACGTTTCTATTATTTATGTTTGAATCTATTGAATCATTATTATTATTATTACCATTTGTTTGATGTTTAAAAATTTTATTATATGCTGCCAATGAATCGGATATCATTCGTATTTGACTGTTAATTTCAACGTTGTCAAATGAATAAACATTTTCAATGTTATTCAAACGATGCTATTAAAATAAAAATAAATAATTATTATTAAATATAATAATCTAATAATTATTAAAATTGTAAAATTTTTTGGTATTTACTTACCTCAGATTTGTTGTTATTATCATTTTCTTTCTGGTCCATGTTCAAATCAATCCATTTTCTATTATTATTATTATTATTTCAACTTAGAATGACATGTGAATATATTTATGGATAAGAGAAGGAAAGAAAATTTTTTTTTTATCCCTAATTTGTGTCATTATTTAATTAATTAAATTATAAAATATTAAATAAAATATTTGTCAACATTTTGTATTTATGTTTCTATATATTATTTTGTATTTAATTTTCCATTTTCATCCACTTTTGAGAATGGTTAGAATTTTTTTTTTTAACTAAAAAAAATTGATGATAATAATAATTTTTTGTTTACTTAAATAATAATAATAATAATAATAATAATAATAATAATAATACTTGTAAATTATGTTGGTTGTCATGAATTTGAAATTGTATTTAAATAATAAAAAACGGGTGAATAATGTTGTAATTTTTATAATTATATATTTTTTTTTTTTTGTTGTTGAAAATAATTTTTTAATAACGTTCACACGCGTCGATGATATATAATTTTTAAAAAAATATTTTTTTGTTTTACAAAAACATAATTAATTTGTTTTTTTTTTGTATTTTTGTATTTCAGAAATGTTTTATTATGATATGCGTGTGATATATTTTCACCAAATAAAACTTTTTTAGTTTTAAATGTTTAATTATGAAAATGAGTAAACGAAACAAATCAAATTTAAATTTTAACGTTATTTATTATTAACGGTTTTTTTTTTTTTTAAATTTAAAACTTAATGTATTCGTTACGTTCTCAAAGTCATAGAGTAATAAAAAATATTATTTTTTTTTTTTAGTTTATTAATAACAAACCAGATGGGGGGGTAGGTCGTCAACATGTCAGTTTAATGACAGTTATTGAAATTTGACAAAAAAAATTTTTTTTTTTTTTTTTTTTTTTAAATACAATAAAAAATAAAATAAAAATTACGATGTAAGTTAAAATAAAGAAGAAAAATTAAAAAAAAAAAAAAAAACTAAAAAAACTAAAAAAACTAAAAAAAACTAAAAAAAACTAAAAAAAAAAA
>NW_002987136.1:208975-212814 GCF_000006295.1 Pediculus humanus corporis
AGTAAATTTAAAATTAAAAATATTAATAAAAAAAAAAATGCAGCGGGATTCTTTTAATGATAAAGATCCGTGCAAACCGAAAGAAGTTTCCATATTTACCGAAGATTTCGGCCTGTGCGATTCTGACGATGATATAACGGAAAAAGATTTAAATACTTTGTTGAAAGAAGAAGCGGAAAAACTGGAGAAGGCTGAAAAAAAAAAATCTTCCAGAGAAAGTGTTACTCCTGCGAAAAGTACTGTTTTTGTGTTAAGCAATCAAATGCAAAATGAAATCATCGAATTAGAAACAACATCAACTGAAATAGTTCAAACTGTTAAGAAAATAAAAAAAAAAAAAGAATGCAAAAAATTTTTTAAAAATCCATTTTTTACAAATCCACTTAAATTTTCAACGGATCTTCCTTTACCTCCTTCTGCTCCTCCTGTTCAAATGTTAACCCCAATGATAACTGAAGAGTCATCGGAAAAAATTTGTAAAAAAAAAAAGAAAAAAATATGTAAAAAAGTCAAACAGGTTCCTGCTGTGAGTATTGTTAAAGTTTCTGAAGATGATGATAAAGGTAATGAAGGAGATATTGAGGACGAATCTGAGGACGAAATCGATGAAAAAAACAAAGAAACCGTTGTAGCTGTAACACATGATAAAACACTTAAACCTGAATCAGAACGGGAACGAGTACCAGGATCAGGACCGGGACCAGGATCAGGACCAGGATCAGGACCAGGATCAGGACCAGGACCAGGATCAGGACCAGGACCAGAATCAGGACCAGTACCAGGATTAGAACAAGACAAATCTCAAAAAATGGAAAAAGAAACATATAGAAAAAGAATGTTTATCGACAAAATATTTAAAGATAAATCAGAAGAGAAAGAAGGTGACAAGAAAAAACAATCCAAGACTGGAAAAGATGGGAAAAAGGGTTGCACAAAGAAGAAACCAGAAAAACCATTATGCAGGCCAAAAGAATCTGATATTTCAATATCCCTTTTACCACAACAAATAATTCCTCTGCAAAGAGATTTACCATTAACATCACCAAAAGATATTCCAGAAGTAGAAAGACAGTTATTATTGGCATGTGAACCAAAAGGAAATAAATGTAAAAATCGTGAAAATAAATGTAAAAACAAATCGAGGTAATTGTAAATGAACCAAAAAAAAATTTCCCTCATATTTTTTTTTTTTTTTTGTTTATTTCGACATAAATTTTAATATAATCAATTATATTTGATTATATAAATACATTTCAAGAAATTAAAATAATTTTTTACTTTTTTTTAATTTTACAAAAAAAAAATATATTTTTTTTTTTTTTTAATTAAAACTTTTTTAAAAATGATTTTTAATGTTTTTAAAATTTTTTTTATTTTGTCTTTTTTTTTTTTTTTAAATTGTTTTTTATAATAATTTTGTATGACAATGTACAAATTTAACTTGATTCTTTCTCTAATTTATGCACAAAAAATTGACTGTATATATACATATATGTTGTAAATGTAATATTAAAAAAAAAAATTGTAATAATGTTAATGAGACATTTTAACATTAATATCATTATTAATAGTTTGAGTATTTGATGTATCAGAAGTAGTCAATTCAGTATTGGATGAAGATGTGTTAGGGGTCCACAAACCACTTCTAATAAACCTTTTGGCAGCATCCTATAATAACACATAAAAAAAAAAATTGTAATTATTTATAAAATGATCACTTGGAAATTATTCAATAATTTATATTACCTTGTCTATAACAGGCATAAATTTCTTTTTATCATATAATTTCTTTGACTGTAACATGTAATCTTTAATTCTATTTATTTGATGTTTTATTTCATGATTAGCTGGATCAATTCCTTGCGTTCTAAGATGAATCCAGTAAAAAGTATTTATGGCAAACGCTAAAAGCAAATCGAACCTGAAGAAAAATTTAATTAATTAGCCGGAGAATAATATTGTTTTATAAGAAATTGCATAAAATTTTTACATAACGGTTTTCCTTCACAAAATAATTAAAATTTACTAACCTAACCTTATCTTCTAACGAAAGTGAATCGTAGTCTGTATTAGAAAAAAAATTGTTTAAAATACTAGCTGCGTTTTCGACATTTTCATTTAGTTCTATTATTTTCGTTTTAAAGTTATCATCATTTTCTAATTCACCAAAATCAAAAACTTCTGCCATTTTTTTATAAGAAATGATTTGAAAAATAAATTCCAGAATGAAAATATATATATATGTAAATAAAGTGTAACTAGACATAAAAATCGTGAAAATAGAAAATAATCACTTAAACAAAATCAATGTGTTAAAATTGTTATTCTTCGGTTTAAAATATAAAATTTTTTTGTGTTTATAATAAAAAAAATTGTAATTTATTTTTATATTACTTAAATGAATAAATGCGCAGAGAAAAATTCTAAAATAAAATTAGTTCCGTAGATGATGATGATGACAAATTACTTGAACAATGCATAAAAGAAAATGATAGGTGCTTTCACACAAAATGTGAAAAATCTATAAGAGTTATAAGATTAAATTGTCAATTTTGTAACAATTTTTTTTGTACTTCACACATTTTACCAGAAATTCATGGATGCGGAAATGCAGCTAGAAAATCAGCATCATTTGCTAAACCTAAAAAAACATTGAAAGAAGAGGATAAAGAAATGTTGGAAAAAAAAATGTCCCAAAAATTAAATAAAATGATGAAAGAGAGGAAAAAAAAGGCAGGGAAATAAATAAATAAATAAAAAAAAAAACTGCATTTAAAAAAAAAACTAATTATTAATAAATAAATAATTATGCAATGTCTCGATATTTATTTAATGTTCAAAAAATTTTAAATATAGATTACCCTTAAATTAATTTAAGGTTTAATTTATATATATATATATAAGGTGTAATAAATAAATTTTAATACAAAAATATACTTTATTTCAAACTAAATTATAATACTTATATAATTTTATTTACAGATTCTAATTATTATTTATTTATTTATTTATTTTTTTTTTATACGTAGTATTAATAATAATGTTTAATGAAATTTTTAATTTACATACACAAAATTATTATTATTATTATTTCTATTTTAATTAATTTAATACTACAAAACAAAACAAAAAAAAAAAAAAGGTAGTATTTCTTCATCTATACTCATGAATCTAAGAAATACTTGTAATGTTGAGTTGTATTATTTTACCCTGTAAAAAAATTTTAAAATCATACCATTTTATTAAAAGCCATTAACCATTTTTTGAAAAAAAAAAAAAAAATTAGTAACTATTTGTGTTAAAAATATTCTTTTTTACATTAAGACAATTTCAATTATTTAAATGATTTTATTACATAAAAAAAATATTTTCGATTTTAAAAAGGAAAAATTTTTTGTAGGATACAAGATAAGTGATGACATCATTCATCGAAAACTTAAAGAAGATCATTGTGGTAAGTACATTTCATTTAATTTTTTTAAAAAAAAATGTTTTTAAATAATTTTGTTTTACTTTAAATGTGTCATTTAAACCTAATTTCTAGATAAATTCTGGAAATTAATAAAAAAAAAAAAAAAATTTTTTTTTTTGAATAACTTATGCAAAACTTACTTTTTTCCACATACATATAAGAAAACAATTTAATATTCGAATAGTAAAATGTAACCTTCCATCTTTTTTTTTTTTTTTTTTTTTTTGTTAATTATCTCTGTAGATTTTAATTTTACCGAAAAATTTATTATTTAAATCATCCGACCGACAATAATAATAATAATAATAATTGACTTGATTTGTTAGTAGTAACCCTTTGATAATTTTAAAAATTTATTATTTTTAAT
>NW_002987136.1:213944-220167 GCF_000006295.1 Pediculus humanus corporis
TTAAAATTAATAATCAATTCATTTAATAAAGCGCAACAAAAAAAAAAAAAAAAAACTTTAATTTCCTAACAAAAAAAAAAAAAAAAAAAATTTGATTCCCTTTAATGAATGATAAATGTTTTTTTTTTATAAATTAGTCAATTATGTGATAATTAAAATAATATGTGCCGAGATGAATTAAAGATGTATTCCCTTGACATTGTTAGCAAATTGAATAAGAAGGAGAACTCACATATGTTCCGGATGATTTCGTATACAATTAATTAATTCTCCCGGTTTTAATTCTCCCGTGCATATTTTATGTATGGCAGTGAATAATGGATATTTATCTTCTAGATTTTTACTTTTAAGCATGTAATTAACTTCGAAAGCCGTGTACGGACCCTGAAGTTTTTGACCGTTGAGCATTTCATTTTCTAATTCCGCGATCGACTACAATCGAACAAAATAATACAATAATAACAATAAGTAAGTTATGCGAATCGTAAAACATGAGATAAACCTTGAATGTTTGAAATAAAATTATTTATTTATTTATTATTATTATTATTACCTTTCCCGTTCTGACAAATGCTTCTGAAACTTTTCTATTTCTTCCACCGTAACAAGTCGTTATAAGATCGGCAACACCGCAACTCTCGAAAAAAGTCGATTGTTTTGAATCGCTATAAAATTCTTTGGCAAAGCTAATCATTTCCATGAGTCCTAATCTTATAACGGCTGATTTTGTATTGTCTCCAAGTCCTAAACCGTCAATGAAACCAGCTCCACACGCGACTATATTCTACAATTAAACAAAAAATTATAGTTACAAATGTCGGGTGAAAAAATGATTTCCGGTTTGGAGAGTAAAAAGGAAACTCACTTTGAGAGCACCGCAAACTTCAACGGTTTCGGTATCATCAACAACGACAACTCTGAAATAATCAGTTTGTATAAGATCTCTAAGAATAGAACTTAATTTTTTATCTTTACATCCTATTGTTGTTTCGCAAAATTTTTCTTCTGCGACTTCCCCGGCTAAATTGGCACCCATCAAAACGTGGCAGGGAATTTTTAAATGTCTCGTTATTATGTGAGATATTAAATCGATACCACCGCCTTCAGCACGATCGAAACCCTTAAAATAATTATTATAAATTGGACATATTTCAAAAATTTTAATTATATAAAATAATATAACTTATTTATAATTTAATTTTGACATTCGATGTCATTTTTAATACAAAACTAACTTTTATCAGAGATAATCCCACTGCGGTGGGTTTTATTTTACCCAATAAAGATTCGCAAAGTTTTTTAATGAATTGATGAGGTACGACGAAAACCAATATGTCAGCATCTTTCCCAGCTTCGACCACGTCTGGAACGGCTTTTACATTTTCAGGAAGTTTATGTCCAGGTAAATATTTTACATTTTCATGAGTCCTGTTAATTATATCCGTTAATTTTTCACCATTTATCACTTCTTCATAGACGTACATTGTAACTTCATTTTCAAAAACGTCCAATCGTTTACAATTATGACCGATGATTTTAGCAATGGCGGATCCCCTGAAAATATTATTTAGGAAAAAAAAAAAAAAAAAAACCAATAAAAAATAAAGCAATATTATTTTATTATAAACGGTTTTTTATTTTTTTTTTCATTCGAAATTATTTGACTTTATAAACAAATTATTTATTTAAGTAATCAACGACATTTTTTTTTTTAAAATTAAAATAAATAATAAAAAAAAAAGGGGTTGGAATGTTTGTTTAAAGAAATATAACGACCATAAGAATTTTGTATAAATTTGTTGATTAAATGTTTTTTTTTTTTTTTAAATAATAATAAAGGAAAATATTTTTAAATTGTATTAATGAATGTTGTAATAAAAAAAAAAAAAAATTTTAAAGTGATTTTAAGATTGAGTTAATTTGACGTCAATGCCGAAAAAGAGAAAGTTTGTCTATTTCTAAAATAATCAAGGTAAAAATAATAAAAAAAATTTTAAAAATTATGAAATTTATTTTTGATAGCCTCCAGCTACATTAAATTTAATATTTTAAAATAATATTTTTAATTTTTTTTTTTTTTTATTTTTAGAAATGTTACATTAAAATTTTTTTAGGCATTTAAATTACACATGAAAATATTTTCCATATGTTAATAATTTAATGAAAAATTTGACATTACTTTTAACAAACTCTCGATGGAAAGTTTGTAAAAAAAAAAAAATTATTGTATTATTTAATATTAATAAGACGATTGAAAATATTTATTATTAAATTAAATAATTAATTGTTTTCACAGGTTTTGTATAAAAAAAAAAATTAATTAATAATAATTATCGTTATGCTTGACGAGCTTAAATGAGAGAAAGTATCGAGTAAATTTATTGAAAAGCAAAAAAAATTTTACATTTAATATTTTTATATCTTACAGGTAAATAACTTTTATTTTTAAGTGTATTAAAAAGTGTAATTTATGATTTTGGCAAAAAAAAAAAAAAAATAATAATATCAACAATTTCTTTTAGTTTTGTTTCGATTAATTATTATATGTAAAAAAATTTATTTCGAAACATTATGCGAATAAGTAAAATTGACTTTAATTGAAATTAATATTTTTAATATTGAAATTATTATCTTTTATTAATGTTCAGAGACAAAATTTATAATTTACCTTTTTTACTCTGCTTTTCCAAGTTTATTAACAAAAACATTTCGAAATTCAATAACAAATATTGTTTATCATTAATAACAAATTTTGATCTATAACTTAGTGGAGAATTCTTCTTAACTGGGAAGCTGAAAAGTTTTTTAAAGTATTCAATTTAATAATAAAAAAAAAAAAAAAAAAAGAAATTACTGAGAACTATAGATTTTTTATAATGACGTATTAAAAATTTGAAAAATAAAAAAGGAAATGACATTTGTCTTTTTTTTAAAAAAAAAAAATTAAAATTATTGCAATCAAAATAAGTTAATTTAAAATGATGTACATAATCTTTAACAAAATAAATCAAACAAATTTAGGTTATGAAAGAAAAAAACTTACCAGTTTCCAGAACCCACAATGCAAACTTTCATTTTTATAGTTTTTTTCTAATAAAATAAACTTCCAAGTTAAATATAAAAGAAAAACAAAAATTTCAAGTCAATTATCTATTGAGGCGCAACAGTGTTTGACTTTGACCCCTGAGATTATATATTGCCAAATCGGCCATTTGTATCTAAAATAAGTCATAATGAATCCTATAATATTTGATTAAAATTTATTTACAGATGGTATTTTCATTAAGTGACAATTTTTTTTTTTTTTTTTAATTAATATTTAAAAAACATTTTATTTAAAAAAGGAAAAGAAAATGAAGGAGAAATTTTTTTTTTAAAATTTTCGTATTGTTGCGATTTACGTTACAATCGAAACCGTTGAAACTTTAGAACACTTGAAAAAAAAAAAAAAATGTTATTCTATAAAATAATGTAATATGCATTTTAATTGTTTTCTGATTTTTTAAAATAATTTTACTTTTAGAAATTTTTAAAATAATTAAAATTGACTCTGGCAAAAGTTTTTTTTTTTTTTTTTTTTGCATAAATTTTATATTATTTATAAACATAGTATTCTATACTCCCATTACAATATGGCGTCCACTAATTGGGTACTATCAGGTAAAGATAAACTTTTTTTTAAGTTTGCGGTTTAATATATTTATTAATTATTTAATTTCAGCTTAAGATAACATTTATTTTAATAATTAGGATTTTAGATACCGAAATTTTTTTTTATTAATATACTCATCATTATAAATAATTAAAATAATTGATAACGTTAGAAAATGCATGAAGGTGAAAGGGTCACGAGAACCTTTTCAACTGATGGGCTGGATGATGTGCTATGAGCTCCTCAAAAAATAAAGTAGATGAGACAGACTGTGCTCTAAAGGTAGGCAAAATTATATTAATTAACAAAATTACCATTATTAACAATTGTAAACAGTAGTTTAATTGACTTCCTTTTGTGGTATTAAAAGTTTATTTTCAATAGATAAAATTTAATTTATTTACTATGGATTAACTTGATTATTGAAATATTCGTTTGAAAAACTTTCTTTAACCATCAGATAACAAATTTAATAACCTTGACCTAAGATAACTAAGAAAAATAATCTAAAAATAATATCTGTTATTTGGACTGCTAAAAATTTGTACTATTTTAATTTGCCTAGATTTTCATATTTGTTCTTTTTTTCTCATTGTGTGATTTGTTTGATTAATGATAAAATATTTTTTAAAAAAAAATGTTTAAACATAAATTTTATTTATTATTTTCATTTGTTTAAATTGTAATTGATAAAATCAATTTGTATGATTGAGAAAAAAATAACAGTGAGTTTTATTTTTATAAAAAATGTAATTCACATAAATGAGCTTTTATTAATGTTTTTATTTAATATTATAAAATATTTGTCAATTTATATTTTTTCAACTTTAAATTAAATCTGAAATTTTTATATCGAGGTTTTTTTTTGTGTCATTTTTGATACTCTTTAAATTTCTATACAAAATATTTTTTCATTTCATTTATAGGACTTAAAATAAATGTGATTGCACTTAAAATATTATTATTTGCATGTCTGAAAAAAAAAAAGATTGTTTAATGTTGATTAAATAATTTATTAAAATTTTATTTTCAGGAAAATGAAAGTCTGTCTAATACCAAGAGAGTAATAACTAGTCTGTTAGCTGGTGCAACAGCAGGAGGACTTGCTAAAACTACTATTGCACCTTTTGATAGATGCAAAATTAGCTTTCAAGTAATATATTTTTTAACTTTTAAAATTTTTATTCTATTTACGTTTTTTTACTAAACTGTACACATTTCATTAGATTAGTCAAGAACCTTACTCTGCTAAATCGGCTTACAATTATTTAAAAAATATTGTTGTAAAAAATGGATTTTTCGCCTTATGGAGGGGCAACACTGCTTCAATGGCTAGAATTCTTCCTTATGCATCCATCCAGTTCACATCTCATGAACAGTGGAAAAGGATTCTTGGAACATCAAATAAAGACCACAATTTCAGGTAGTATATTTAAATTAGTTATCTGAAATCATTATTATTTATTATTAATATCGATTATAATTAATGATATCAGTAATAATAATAATAATAGTAATAACAGTTTAATTAGATGATATTTTAAAGAAATTTTAATGATTGTCTTTGTTTTATTATCATTATGTTTTCATTTATTTTTTAGTCCTGACGAGTTGAAATTTAGAAGATTTTTAGCTGGTTCCCTAGCTGGAATTACTTCCCAGACTTTAACTTATCCATTAGATTTGGCAAGAGCTCGAATGGCTGTTACTTACGATTCTGAATTTGCAACATTAAAACAAGTTAGTCAGTAGAAAACTTTTATAAAAAAGAATAATACTTAAAAATTTAAATTAATTAAACATTTAAAATGGAATCATTTTTTTTTAAATTTCATAAAAATCATTTTTAGGTTTTTAAACAAACATATAAAGAAGAAGGACTGAAAGGATTTTATAGAGGTTATGTGCCAACTTTTCTCGGTGTTATACCATATGCTGGAGCAAGTTTTTTTACATATGAATCATTAAAAATATGGTATTCAGGTAATTTAAATCCGATAATTATATAAAATCAAATTAATTTTTATTAAATAAATTTGCATTATTTATATTTAATTTTTTTTTAGATTTGATGGGAAAAGCAAAACCTGATTCTTTAATACTTTTAGCATTCGGAGCAGCCTCTGGATTTTGTGGTCAAGGTATATCGTATCCCCTTGATATTGTCAGAAGAAGAATGCAAACGGAGGTTATAACAAAACAAAATTACCAATCTATATTTGGTACATTGAAAACAATATATAGGTTAGTGTTATAAAAAAAACTTTAAGGAAGAAAACTTTAATCGAAAAAAATTTTTTTTTATAGATTTTTTTTTAAATTTCATTTTATTAATTTATAATTTTAGAACTGAAGGATTTATAAAAGGATTTTTTAAAGGATTAAGTATGAACTGGATTAAGGGGCCCATTGCTGTTGGTATTAGTTTTGCAACCTACGATGGAATGACAGATTTCTTAAGACGAATTATTTGTTAAATTTAATCAAATACCGAATTTAACACGCCGCACTTTTTTCTTCTTTTTTTTTTTTTTTTTTTTTTTTTCGGATAATAAAGTGCCATTACGATTT
>NW_002987136.1:220393-222216 GCF_000006295.1 Pediculus humanus corporis
TTTATAAGATTGTGTGTGTGTGTGGGTAGGTTACGAATTATTGTTTAGTAATTTAAATTTTATTAATAAATCAACGCTCAAAATAAATAAATATATAATTATTTTATTAAATGCATTTGCATTTGACAAAAGTTTTTTTTTTTTAATTTTTTTTTTAGTTTTTTGTTTTGTAAGTAAATAATATTTATATTATTTGTTACATTTTATAAGTGCAATTAGAAATATAATTGTTGTTTTTAATAATTGTTTTAATTTAAAATCTCAAGACCGATAATTAATGTTGTTAATTCATACATAAAATGAATTTATGAAAATTTTAGTCGAAAGTTAATTTTTTATTGTAAAATTAAATTGTTTTTTTTTTATACAATTTTTTTAGAATTTTCCTATTCTATTATGACTGAATATTATTTTTTTCTATCTTATTATCAGAAAAAAAAATAAGTTTTGTGCCTTATGAAATTTAAAGTTTTTACATGATATTAGTTTTTTTTTTGGAATGTATTTATTTTATTATAAAACATCAAATTATTGAAAATTTTTATTTATCGTAATATTTTATTTTATAAATGAGTAAAATATGCATCATACTTCAAGAATGATACTTATTCATATATATAAATACTTTTTTTTTTTTTACTTCAAGCAAGCATATATTCTGTGTTAATTTTTAAATAATTACAGGTCCTTCGAATGTAATTTAATAATAATATTTTTTATCGAGTTATTCAATGTGGCAACATTTGTGTGTCCTTACTCAAATAATTGATTATACTTAAATGAAATAATTTTCAAATAGGCCATTCTTATTAAATATAAAAATTTTAATAGAAAATTTAAATAATAAATTTAAATTGAATTTAAAAAAAAAAATTTGTAAAACTTAACCGTTTTTTTTTAACCATTCTACAAAATGCTTAGGATTTGTCACTGGTTGTCACTACATATACTCTATCTATACTTTTATATATTATAATTTTTAAAATAATAAATAATTTCATAAATTTTATTTTCAGATGAGTTTAAAATAAGTTTAATAGATTTATTCTAAATATTTGATTATTAGTCTTCGTGTAATGTGATAAGTCGAGAAACATTTTGTTTTTTTATTGGTTATTGCCTATCATTCGCCCAATGCAGTGTTTATATTTACATCAAGTTGTCTTAGTTTTTTAATTGAAAATAATTATAAAAATGTGTGATAATTTTGAATTTTTACCCAAAAGTATTTCTTATAAAGTTTTGGGTTTTATTAATTTAATTCGTAATTCGTAAGTTGATGCAATTTGCCTTTATTAAAATTTTTTATTTGCACTTTTCATTAGTTTTATTCATATAACCTCATTTTGTCAAGAAACGTTAATAACCATAATCTGAAAAAATGACATTTGATTTAAAACCCAAATACTTTTATGCATGAAAAACATAAAATATTATTGTTCCTTTAATTTTTTTTAAAAAGATAACACCTGACCTGAAAATTTCATTTTTAGTTTTTTTTTTTTTTTGAGTTAAAATTATTCACACGTATACTACATGTATGTGGTACATATGCTGTTGGTTTTATTATTAAAAATATTAATTACATTTTTATTATTCAATTCTTTTACTAATATTAATTTTTTTTTTTTTTTTTTTACAGAAAAATCAAGCAATCAAATGATATAGCAATTAAAACAGTGCAAATATTGAAAAATATTATCATTAATACTGAAAAAAAAAAAGCTTGGTAAGTAATAAATTAAAATTTTTTTTTAAACATTTATAAATATTTTTACTATGAAAATATTGTTTTACTAATTTTTTATTTTTCTTATAATTTT
>NW_002987136.1:223225-230391 GCF_000006295.1 Pediculus humanus corporis
AGCATGCGTTTTTTATGTTCTAATGATCAACCGAATTTCAATTTGTATGAATCTCCTGAAGGAGTCCTCAAATATTCTGATGGAGAATTGGCATCTAAAGTTAGAGCCTGTAATCCTGCTTTTGATTATGTGCCTCCTGAATTAGTGACTCTATTCATATCCAATGTGTAAGTGAATAACATTGTAAAATGCAAGTTTTTGATTTAAAAAAAAAAAAACATTTTCATTGCTTTTAAAAAAATAATTTTAGGGGTGGACATTCACCATCTTATATATATCGACTAATCAGTGAATTGTATCATCCGGATGATAATTAAAATATCAATACCAGAACTGATGATTTTTTATTTATGTAAAAAATAAAATAAAATATATATATATTAAAATAAAATGAGTTTATTTAAATAAAAAAAAAAATTCAATTAAAATAATAAAAAAATTTTTTTTGTGCGAAGAATTTATTATTATATTGGAATGAATACTTTAACACAACAATATATAATTTCTTATTTAATAATAATAATAATAATAATAACAACAAACAATCTTTGAGTAAAGTAAGAAATAAATTGATTATAATTTAATATATTTTGTAAAAAGGATTAATTTTAAAGAATATTTATTATAAGAAATAATTACAAGCAATAAAAAATGTTCATATTGATGTTACTTAATAGTACACATATAAAAAAAACAAAAAATAATTTCATCTGTTGTAATCTCTGAAACACTGGAAAATCAAAACGAAGCGAGAAGTTTCTTGTTAAATAAACATATTTATGGTTACAAAAAATTAAATTAAAAAAAAACAAATCAAGGACACACAAATAATTAAAAATTTTTTAAAATTTAAATTCCAATTACCAAATATAAAATTATTAAAGATATGAGACATCATACACAACAAACGTATATAGTTTGAAATACACTTCAATTATTTAAATAATTAACATTAATAATAAAAACATTTATTATTATTAGTTTAAAAAAGAGAGAAATAAATTTAAAAGTCTTTTAGTGTCACATTATAAAAGCATATATAAGTTGTTTCAATCACAAAATGGATTAATAATCAATTGTTAGTAAGTAATATATCAAATAATATGTTAAAAATTTTTTGATAATAAATTTACATATAAAAATATATATATAATTGAATACATTTAAATTTGTAAATATTATAGTTAGTATAATTAGTATTAGTAGTATTAATAAAAAAAGTTTCCAAAGCCAACCCAATGATTAGTATATAATACATTCAAACCATATTCACAGGCACACATACAAGTTTCAATTTTTATTTTCAATTAATTCTTTTTTTTTTGAATGGTTAAAATGATAAATATTTTTTAAACTAAAAAATTTGACTCAAAAAACAATAATTATTAAGACAAAAAATTCTTTTTAATCAAAAATTTTAAAAAATAAAAAGATATTGTGTTACAAGATTAAAAAAAAAAATGGCAGCCTAAAACTGTTACTGATAATTTCCCTGATATTTTCATTAATTTCAAAGACTGATAAAGATATTATTATTATTATGTCAAAGAAATATATTTTAAATTTTTAAATAAAAAAATTAATAAAATATAAACTAGCTTTTTTCTATAAATAAATAAATAAATAAATAAAATTGGTGTTAAAAGATTGAGGTAGATAACATGGGTAACATTTTCAAAATTTTCTATTCGAAAGAATAAAAATTATTCATTAAAATTCACCAAATTAAACGACAACAACAACAACAACCACAACTTAATATTTTACAAAAAATGTACTGTAATTAAACAAAAGGTTGAACTTTGGCATTCAATTGTATTACTATTCATTTATCAAAAAAAAAAAAAAAAAAACATGAAACCACAACAAAAAAGATTTTTCCATTCACACACACCCACACTCGAACTGAACAACAAAAAATTTCATCATATACATGAAGACCACATAATAAACTTTATATAAATATTATCAGAAATACATTTAATATCACATTTTATATTAAAACCATATTGATTAAAAATAATGTAAATTTTTAATATAAAAAAATTTTAAGAGTAAAAACTGGCCATTAATAATAATAATAATAATAATAATAATAAAAGCAATAGCTTTTAAAAAAAAAAATTTGTCATGATGATTAAATTGGCCCACAAAAGATTCTAAACGGGACTTGAAAGTCTGCATTATAGAAAATTTTTTTTTTTTTTACAATGTCTCAGGATCTGGGGGCAAGAAAGTTATATCTTTTTTAGGATTTTTGGCACGAATTTGATTAATTTTCATGTAACTCATAAACTGTCTAGGAATTTCGGCAAGAACTTCTCGCGCCAATCGATTTCTAGCTGTACCAGGATCAGCAATAGATAAAAACTTATTAAACGAAACAAACTGTACAATGTCTCTTTGTGCTTTTACTCCATTGTGTTGAAGAGCAACCGTGTCTGCATCGAGTGTTTCCATTGCAGAAAAATCCGCATTTCCAATTCCGACAATAATTATGGAATACGGCAGAGATGAAGATTGAACAATAGCCTAAAGCAAAAAAAAAAAAAAACGAAATAGAAAAAACAAAATGGTTGATTTATTATTTTGCAAGTTTTAAAATTAATTTTTACCTGGATTGTTTGAGGCATGTCGGTAATGATTCCATCCGTCAATATTAACAAAATAAAATAATTTGAGCCATCTTTATAAGAAGCTGCAAATTTTGCGACGTGATTAATTATTGGTGCAAAATTTGTTGGACCGAATAATTGAATTTGACGAATGCAACTGCGATATGCTTCTAAAACTCCTAAAAAACAAAAGTGCATAATGACAGTGATTGAATTTTTTTTTGTTTTTGCATTTAAATTATTTGAAAATATATTTAATTTTAAATAAAAATAAATAATATTTGGAAAAATAAAAAAATTTTTTTTTTTTGAAGCAAACCATTTATTCCATGGCAGTATGGATTGGTTGGATGCATGTTGACAAAAAATTCATGTGAAACTCGTCCATCTGGAGGTAGACGAGCTCCAAATCCTAATACAGGAAATAGTTGATCAGAGTCATAGTCTTTTATGATTTGTCCCACTGAAATAATGGCTTGCTCATAATAATTAGGCTGCTCGCTAATGTAATGAAGTGAATCAGGAGATAAAGGATCACCATTAGAACCTAGAACACATTATTTGTTATAAATACATAGAAATAAAGTAATTTATGTATGTGAATCCCACAAGTTTAATTTATTAAGTCTACTTTTAGTTTTTTATAAAATAGTTGTTGATTATCTTACCAGTAAAATCGATTGCAATTGAGCAATGAAGTTGGACTCCACCTCTTATATAGTCTAAAAAGGAATCAACGGAAGATCTCTCAAAATACTCGAGCAGAATCTCTCCAGAATGTTTATAACTAGATGACTTTTTTTTGTCTGGATGTATAAGAGGTATTTTTTTTAATCCAGGCTCACTTTCACTCAACTCTCTCAAAGTAGTATAAAATTCTCCAATAAGACTGTTGTTACCACTCGAATTCCAATCCCAACAAACTATTTTTAAATTTCTATCCAAATCTCCATTGCATAATGTTGCAATAGGTATAGTAAATTTTTTCCACTTTGGATTCAATGTCTTTTTTATAACTTCTGTCTTGTGTACCACCACATATAAATTAGATTCAGTAGATTTATGAATAACTAAAAAAGGATCAGATTTCCCAAACCAATCTTTTTTATCTAAACCTATTCCAGAGAATTGAAAGGTTATTTCATCTTTTAATGTAGACAATTCTTCAGCAACTATAATAATGTAACCACAAGAACCGTCACCGATTCCACCATTTGTAGGACTTAATGCCAATTTAACACTTCCATTACTAACTAACTGTCCTACAGTACATTGTACAGAACCTAAGAAATCATGATCAGACAGACAAGTACTATTACTGTCAACATCATAAACTTCAAACTTTAAATTTTGTTGCTCTTCAAAACAATACTGAATTTTTACTTTTGACAAAAAGTCAGGATCATGATTGTCGTTAATGCATTCTGTCCTATGATATTCAACCCACCTTTTTTCACCAAAAGGGTGTATGAAAGTTATACAGATGGGATCAGATTTAGAGAGCAAATCTTTACTTTGCAGTGATCTAAAAAATCATAAATAACAAAATTCAATTTTTCATGGAAACTTTTAAAATATATTCCATATTTTTATACATACTTTTTCAAAGAAAAAATTAAGAATAATTTATTATTATAAAAAAATTTGTTAAAATTTACCTGCAAGATATTGATAACTCGATTTCAGCTGTAGGAACAGCTGCTGTTCCTGGAGTAAAATTTGAACTCATGTTTAATATTATTTAATAATACTAATACATTTTACCTAATAAATTGTAATATTAAGTTGTTGTTTTTTTTTAAATTACTAAGCTCAAAGCTCATGTATTTTAAATTTGTTATTTATAAAGCATTATTCTGATCTAAAAAAAATTTCCCAAGATTCTTTAATTGGAGTAATTAAGTTTTGGTACAGAATAAAATTATTGATAAAATCTTCCTAACTTATGAAGTCAGAAGCTTTTATTTATCTAGAACCTATAACTTTAACATTACCTAAATAACAATGAAAGTGAAAGTTGACATATCGAATAACGAATATTTTTATTTTGTAAATAAATAAAACTTTCTAATTCACAAACTGTAATAAATGTCAAAAACTTTAATACAAAATTTTATTACTTATTTTTTAAATAAAGCAAAAAATAATTTATATTACATGAAATGGCAAAATTTTTATTTAACAAAATGTTACAAAACATTGAAATAAACAGATAATTATATTCTTATACTCTGTATCACAATAACTACTCTTCACTATTGAGTATCTGTACAAAAAAAAAATTTATTTTTTTTAAAAAACAGAATATGTAAATATGATTTTTTTATTAATTTCTTTTTTTTTTTTAAATAAAAATACATTGTTTTGTTAGCATACATTTTTATTAATAAAATTTTAGTCTATGCATTATTTCCGCCAAAACAAAATAAATATGGCATTCAAACTTCCAAAGCTTCGTTTATAATTTAATGTATTTTTAGTATTAAATATTGATGTAAGTACTTAAGTTTTTGATTTTTGTAGCAATGGAAGACACAGTACATAGTACATTTGTTTCTCAAAAAATTTCAAAAATTCGTTGGAAACCAGAACAATTAAGTGAATCACAATACTTTGTTACCGGTGGCACAGATGAAATCGTAAGTTAATATTATGTTAAATTTATTGTTAAAGTACTGTTTGTTTCATTTTATTTTTTTTTAAATAGAACAATTATTTAACGTTATGGAATTACCCTATAAAACAAACGGATTCGGAAAATTATCCTTTAAAGGAAAGAACATTTTCTCATTTAGGAGATGTAACCGATATGAAATTTTTATTAAATGATCACCTTGTCGTATCTTCTTCCTGTGGATTCGTTACACTTTTGCAATGTGATCAGTCTGATTTTAGGCTAATTACAACATGGGAAAAGTTACATTATTATAAAACTAAAGAGCCAAGTCCATGCACTGGCTTGGCTTGTTTCGAAGAAGATATAGCCACTATTGGAGAAGATGGACGCATAGTTTTGCTCACTCTTGTTCAAACAAAACCGATAAGAGTCATTGGTAAAAGATTTTACTATTTCAATCATAAACACATATTTTCTTTTCATTCTAATATCATAAAAATTATTACAGAAAGTTTAAATAGTTCATCTCATTTATGTATTGATTTCCTGAAACATAATGAACTTCTAACGGGAGATTTAAGGGGACAAATGAAAATATGGGATCTAAGAGTTCCTGAAAATTGTCCTTTAACTACATTTATGCTTTCTGGAGACCAAATTGCTGCAATGTGCATTGCAGTTCATTCAAGTCAAAAACATATATTATTAGTTGGAGGAGAAGATGGGTCTGTTTATGTGTGGGATTTAAGAAAAAGCACCCACCCCATTAATATTATAAATGCTCATAAAGGCTCAGGTATATTTTTTTTTTATTTTTTAAAATTACATTTAAATCTAACTGAGAATGAGAAAAAAATGATTACTATTAATTCATGATTATGGAAAATTAAAAAAGAATTAATTGTGAAATTAACTTTGAATGTAAAAATATTTACAGTATCTGAAATGGTTTTTCATCCACTACATCCTGAACACCTATTTACATGTTCGTCAAGCGGTCAATTATGGCATTGGAATACTGTTAAAAATATACGAGGTAATTCAGTTATTAAAAAATGTTTAAAATTTATAAAATTTTTTGTAATTTAATTCATTGATTTATTTTAGAATATGATAAACAAGAAAATATTTGGTTAAGTAGTAATACGAATAACAAAAAAATGGAAATTTTTTCACTTATGCCTACAGTACACAAACCAATAAATTCATTGGATGTCAACAGGAATAGATTAATATGTGGATGTGATAATGAAGCTATTTATATAATTAAAAATTTGCCAATTTAATGTAATTTTAATATTTTTTAATACTACAAAATATAATTATTTTAATGACTATCAGTGTATAATTTTTAAATTAATTTACTGAGTGATTATTAAAATCTAAAAATCATACTATTGATGAACGATGTTTTTATGGTATAGTAATACATTAATTAAATTTATACATACATCCTTACAGGTTAATGACATTTTAGTTTTGTTCAGAACTCTTAAAATTGTTTTCATTGGCATCAATCAATTTTTGATTCTTAAACATTTCAATAAGTATATCAGTTGCTGAGGGCTGTAGATTTTTTGGCAATGAAAATTTTTCTTGAGGAAATTTTGATATATTAAATTCTGGGTTTTTATGTAAGAAAGGGCTCCAGGGACCCTGAATAGAAGGGGTTTTGGTGCACCAGTATTTTTTAAGTCTTGCTTCAGGGATTCCAGATTGAGTTTTTAACAAGTCTAGCCATTTATTTATATCTTCTCTTGTAAAATTATTAACTGGAATCCATTTTCTTCCTCCATTCACTAAAAAATACAAAATTTACTAGATGTCCATAGAAAAGGATAATTTCTAATTTAAAAGAAAATACGCACGATATTCTGCGACGAATACGGGGCTTCTGTGACGCCTTGGTTTCATGTATATAACAATATTTGGAT
>NW_002987136.1:230614-234155 GCF_000006295.1 Pediculus humanus corporis
ATTAGACATTCTGTCTTGTATTAAATTGTACAATTTTCACATTATAATTGTTTAAAAACTCCGGAAGCATTCATATTGAATGGCTGCAATGATGGTAGCACTGGTACAATTTTATTTAGTAGCTATTTCCTATTTAACGGACTTTTCTTAAACCGTCAAAGACGCTTTGTAAATCTTTACTTTTTTATTTCTTACATTTAAAACCGTATTTGTGAATTTTATGTGATTGTTTTTAAAAAATAAATTGCCTTACAACGATAATTTTATTATAAAACGGTGTAGTGTAGACCAGGAAACTTAAAATACAGTAGGTTATAATTGTATTACCTTAAAAGCTTCAGTAATCGTTTTTCTCAAAATTAAAAAAAAATTTTAAAATACCAAGCATTAATTTATAAAAAATATCATTGATATTTATATACGTGCATTAATTAAATTACATATTGCTTTATTTTATTAATTTAAATAATTAAATTTGTAAAAACATTTTTAATATTCATGCATACAACTGATTAATCATAAAAAATAATTATTTGGCATGCTTTTGTGATGAACCAAATAAAATATTGAAGAAATAATTTTAAGTTTTTATAAAATTAATTTCAGATTAATTATGAATTTCACATCAGGTGATGATTCTCTAAAAGAGGAAATACTTGATAAATTAAAAGATGATGTATTGTCACCTATTTGCAAAGAATTGAATACTATATGGGCAGAATTGTGGGATCAATCTGAATGTGAAAAAAGGAAGAATATTTTAGCCAGTGAGTGCCAAAAAGAAATTCAAGAATTTCTACAAGAAATTTTAAATAATGAAAGGAAAGTTCGAGATGATTACATTACTCGCATTGAAGACCTTTTAAATGAAATGAATGATTTGCAGAAAACTCTTGAAATAATAATTCCATATGAAGATGTCGAATCTCTACCACTGCATGTTATGGCAGCTTGTTTGAACAAAAAGGCAGAAAAATACAGAATTTTAAGAAATGAGTTAATTCATCAATTGAATGAACTTTCCGAGAAAGAAGCATCATTGTGCGAAAAATTAGGAATGGTAAAATGTGCAATCGACTCTTCTGAAATGTCCACTAAAACTAAAATAAAAACTTTAGAGAGTCACATAGCTGTTTTAGAACAGGAAAAAATTAGCAGAACTGTTACTTTCTTAGAACAAAGACAAATTATTATAAACTTGTATGAGGAAATGGGAATAAAACCATTGCTTAATTTTGAAAAAGAATTACTTAAAGATGAAGCAATTGAAAGTTTTCCTTTAACAACTGAGAATCTTGATAAACTTAATGAATTGAAAGAAAAATTAGAAGAGCAGTTAAAAAATTGCAAAGAGAAAATAATGGAGATGAAAGAAAAATTAAGCCTTTTATGGAATTATTTGGGAGAAAGCGAAGAATACAAAAACAATTTCATTTCAGAGAATACTGGTTACACTGTTGATGTGATTAATGCTTTTCAAGCAGAAGTTTCAAGATGCGAAATTATAAAAAAAGAAAATATATCAAAAATTGTAGAAAAAATTCGGGAAGTTCTTGTGGAAGAATGGGACAGATGTTTGATATCGAAAGATGAAAGAGAAAAATTTCGTCCCTTTAATATAAATTGTTTCACAGAAGATTTGTGCGATTTGCACGAACTTGAAATAAAACGCCTGAAAAAATTTTACAATGATAATGAACAAATATTTATTTTAATTCAAAAGCATGAGAAATTATTTAATAAATTGCTCGAACTTGAAAATTGTTCAAAAAATGCTAATCGTTATCACAATCGAGGAGGTCAACTTCTTCAAGAAGAAAAAGAAAGAAAATTAATAACTAAAGAGTTACCAGTTGTTGAAGAAAAACTGAGGAGTTTGCTTAGAAAGTACGAAGAGGATCATGGTGAGCCATTCACTTCATTTGGTGTACCCGTTGAAGTGATATTAGATGAACAATGGAATGTTCATTTTGATCAGAAAACAATAGAAAAATTATCCCGAAAAAAAATTGATAAAAAAAGGAAAACTCCATTGGGTAAAAGAGTTTGCACGACTCCTTACACTCCACTATCAGCAAATAAAGTATCCAGGCTTAATTCAGAAAAAATAACATCTGCTAGCAAGGCTACTGCTACTGCTACCAGTACTACTACTCCATGCACAGCTAAAAGTGTGACAATTCGTAAAAAGAAAGGAAACGAAAAAGATGATGTAAACGCGACTCTGATATTGGAACCTACGTACGATGATTTTCAGGTAAAAATAAAAAAAAATTTCCTGTTTTTTTTAAATATTAAATCCCAGTAAAAAAAAATAAAAAATTTTTTTTTTTCAGTCCGCATTACAATCCAAAGTCGAACGATCAGTAAAAAATAAAAAAATCGTACCTCGAAGTACGGCCATTAACGAAAGAACTCCGGGAATACTTCGGGAGCGTAACACTTCGAATAAAGTCGGTCCTGTAACTCCATTGAAAACTACTCCAGCTAAAATATCCCCACCCATGTGGTCTCCATCGGTTGTGAAATCTCCAAAAACGGTTCCAAAAGTTCGTCGTCAAAGTCAAAGAAATCGTTTGACTCCAGCTCGATGTCGTTTACCAATAATAATTTAATTACTTTTTTTTTTTTTTTTTCCACGTGATACTTTTCCAATATGGGGTATGAAGGAAAAATATTACCGTAATAATCATACCGTATAAAAAAGTTTTTATTTATTAACGAAAAACATGTTCTAAAATCTTTTTGAATTTTCGATAACTTTTTTTTTTTTTTCGAAGTTTTTTTTTTTTTTTAATATTTATGGAGCAAAAATCACAATGCAGCTAATTTTTAAGATTGTCACACACAAAAAAAAAATTTTTTTTTTTTAATTGTAGATTTTTTATGCAAAGTTTTTATTAATTAATAATTACTATATATATCTATATATATATATATACCTATTTTAATACATGTATAACATAAAATTTGATTGCGATTCTTAAAATTTCTAGATATTTCTCTATTCCTTTTTATTATTAATTATTATTATTATTAATTATTATTATTATTATTATTATTATTATTGAAATTTAATTTTTGTAATAATTTATTTTTATTTGGTATAAAAAAAAAAAAAAACTTTAAAAGTTTTTACGAATCAACATGTAAAAATGAGTAGTAATGATAAAATTGTGGGGGTGGGAAGGGAAGGGAAGGGGAGGGGATAAATCTCGTACCGCTGGCGGTCTTTCGGACATGATAATTTTTTTTTTAAAACCTTAAAAATGTATCAACTTGATCATCACACGCACACACACACACACGACATCAAATTAAAATAATTTATACTATATTATTATTATTATTATTATTATTTCGTTAAGGTTGATTCTTAAATTGGAAATTTTTGAATGTCTTGGGGGGGGGGGAAATTTATCGGCCTATTATTATTATTATTATTATAAATTATATAAAATAATAATAAGTTTAGTATATACGTATATATATATATATATATATATATATATATATATATATATATATATATAAATAAATT
>NW_002987136.1:234604-237377 GCF_000006295.1 Pediculus humanus corporis
ATTATTATTATTATTATTAATTTCGTGTAATTTTTTATTATATATATATATTTAAAATTGTTGTATAATTGGTGTAGGATTTTATTATTTTATTATTATTATTTTTTAATATTATTAATTTTATTAAATATAATTTGTTTTCATTTATAAAAAATAATAACTAAAAAAAAAAAAAAATTAATTAAATTTTCTTTTATCATTCCCTATAATTATTATTATTATTATTACTATTAAATTCAAATCAAACTTGTGAAGGAGGGGGGAGGGAGGGAGGGCGTGAGGCGAGGGGGAAACGTATAATGATCTGATAGATAAATTAAAAAAAAGAAAAAATCACGTTTAAAATTTTTCATTTGAATAATAATATTAATAATAATAATAATTTTTACTACGTATAAAAAAATATTAATATAATAAGGTAATAATAATAATAACAACAGTAACAACAACAACAATAATAATAAGACTAATAAAAGTAAAAATAAAAAATGCGTATTTTCTGCGTATTTTCCCGGTTACAAAAAAACAATATATTAATTTCCATCGAAAATTTGTTTCAACGCCATTTTGCAAGCACTTTTTTTCGCATCTTTTTTATTATCACCAAATCCGTGAGCGACAATTTCCTCATCCTTATAATAAATTGAACATTTAACGGATACAACTTTTTCATAAACCGTAGTCCTGAAAATTTTAATTTTAATTTAATAATAATAACAATAATAATAATAATTAATAATGATGATGATGATGATGATAATTTTTTTAAATTACTCGAAAAATGGTTTTTCACCGCATATTTCGTGTAAAACTCGTACGGCCGTCTTCGGAGGATTCACCGTGAATTCATCTGTGAAATGATTATTTTAAATTATCCAATTGGAAATTATAAATTAAATAAGAAATCAACTAATAATTATTATTAACTAACCCAATTCCTTTTTCATTATCTTATAAAAAACGTTCCAAACCGTTTCTAATGAATTTTCGCTATCGATAAAAATGGCGCCCGCGAGTGATTCGAAAATATCACCGAGAGCTTTTGGCACGGTCACTGATTCAGCCATGATGGCATCATTTTCTTCCAACGTAATTAAAGCCTGTACAAAATTATAATTATTATCATCATCATTACATTTCATCTTTTTACTAAACTATCGCCATTAATTATAAATAAAATCAATAATTATTATCATTATTATTATTACTTGTTCGTTAACCGCGTGATTATTCGATATTTGTATTTTAACAAAATTTTCAATGCATTTATTCAATGGCGAACTCGTGTATAATAAATATTTGTGAAAATCGTATTTAACGGAAAGGCAAGCCAAAGTCGAATTGTTAACCAAAGCTGAACGTATATCCGTTATCAATCCCGGATTCATATCTTTGAAATTTTCTTGAATGTAAACAGTCACCAGAAAATCTTTAACAAAAAAACAATAATAATAATAATAACATTAAACATTAATTACATGAAATTCGAACAAAAACGAGGAAAAAGAAAAAAGAAAAACCTAAAATTGCATCCCCTAAAAATTCGAGTCTTTGATAACAGGGAGTTAATCGATTTCTCACGTACGAAGGATGAGTTATGGCTTCCAATAATAATTCCTTTCTTTTAAAAGTGTATCCCAAAGTTTCTTCCAGATCCGTGTAAAAAACGTCACCGAGTATCGTCATAACGGCGGACTCTTCATCATTTACATCGTTAACTCGAACGGGTTTTTTCATTATTTCTTCGTAGGTTCCATTACTCTCCGGTAAAATACCAAACCAATTGAGTATTTTAAAACCGCCCGCTAATCCACCGTTCTAAATTAATTAAAATTTATTTATTTATTATATACATATTATTGTTTCTAATCGTAAATCATCATTAATCATAGCCGCCATTACCAATAAATAAACTCCGATGAGAGCTTCGACAACGTCGGATATCGTTTTATCGCTCATTAATTCGGTATTTAAAAATGGACTCTTTACCAAACCCAGTTTTTTTACACCTTCTTCGTCTATTAGTTTTCTATTCTGAAATTTATTTATTTTTGTTATTATTAATTCCCCCCATCGCGATCGATCGATCGATTAATCATACAATTAAAATTAATATTTAATATAAATAAATACGGATTCGATTGTTTCCTCCGATAAAATACCAGTGAGACATTCTTTTTGTGGTATTTCCAAACGGGATATAATTGACGGATCCATATTTTTTGAAACGATATAATTTAATAATACTTCCGGTGTACTGAATAAAGGTGGATTCCAATCGAAATTAGGTGAAAAATCATTCGTCTAAAAAAAAAAAAAAATCATCATCATCATCATCATTTTTTCTTTTCTTTATTTCTTTTACAACACACACGCACACGCAAAATACGTTACGTTAATAAAATTTGGTAGATTTTTGGCAACGCCGCAATCTAATAGATTTTTATTTCCGACTAATTTCCCTTTGACGTTTGTTAAAATCCCTTCGTGAAGAGATGGATAAGTTTTGAATAGAAAAAACGAACAGGAAAATTTTAAAAACGAATCACCCAAAATTTTTAAATTTTCATAATCGACAATGTTTTCGGCCATTTTTGACGTGCAAGCCTAAAAATTAAATTTAATAATAAGTTTAAAGTTATAAACAAAAAATTTTATGGATAAATAAACAAAAACCTCAATCATATCGACTAATTTTGGCCCATATTGACATTCGCTTAATGATAATAATTTTATTTTGGGAATTTCCAAATTTTTTAATTTTTTAAAATTT
>NW_002987136.1:237397-238931 GCF_000006295.1 Pediculus humanus corporis
TTGATTTCTTCGAATGGAATCCTTCCCCTCCTCTGTTGTTTGTCGTCGTTATCGTCGTCGTCGTTTAAATAATTTTTTAAATGATTTTCCAAATCGCATAATCCGACGTTATATAAATTTTCTTCCGGTATTATCAATTCCTTATTTTTTTTTTCTAATATTTTTTCTTTTAAATACGTCAAAGGCAAATCGGGGATGGGTCTCTAAAAAAAAAAAAAAAAAAAAAAAAAATTATCCAAACGTTACGATTTAAAATCACGTGCATTTTTTTTTTTTAAATAAAATAAAATTATTTAACCGAATCAATCGAATCGTTTTCCTCGTGGGACGAAGTTTTATGGAAAACATCTTTTAGTATTAAAGGTTTCAAATTTGAATTCAATAATTGTTTTTCAATCAAATTATTTTCTTCATTCATTCTTCTCCTCAATTCGTCGATTCGATAAATCCAAATAATGCGATTAAGAATTGTGGGTAAGAAGACGGCTTTGATCCAAAAACTATTTAAAAATGGATAAACGTTACAAAGTTCCGGTACAAAAAGTTCTTCGTGATCTTTTTTTTTATTCTTAAACAAACAAAAAAAAATTAAAGTTAAACTAATATTTTTTTTTTTCGAATACGAAAAAAAATTTAAATTTGAAATAAATCACCGAAAATTTATCCATTGATTTATTATCGTTTATTCTTGGCTTGTTAAAATTTAAACAATTGGGTAGTCTGCTAACTTTTAAAAGAGGTTGTTCTAAATTTGTTATCTCGGCATCATATTTTACACGGTAATAAGAACGAAAATCTTCGAATTCTTCTCTGGGAAACTGAAAATTAAACAAAACATTTCCAATTGAAAACCTTCCTCCTACCGATTTGAATTTCAAAATACAATATTATTATTATTATTGTTATTATAAAAAATATTTTATTTAAATATTTACCGGACTTAGAGGCGACATGTTGTGACAAACGGATGATACAACGTAATATTGAGGAGGACAAATATTTCTATAACTGGGACTAATAACAAAATTGGTAAATGTTGCTTCTGTTAAAACGAAATTTGCTTTTGAATTATTATCATTATTATCCACCTTAAATAAATAAATAAATAAATAATTAATTAATTTTTTATTATGTTGAAATTTAGTTTTTTCCGTTAAAAAATTTTTTTTTTTTTTTTTCTTTTACCTTCCATAACATTTTACCCCTGATTCCTTCGCTTGGTATCATCAACGCATTGGAACTCAATAAATCGATATCCCTAAAATTTAAATAACAAAAATATGTACGACGAAATGTAAAATTTGAATTTGTTGTTAAAAAAAATTAAATATTTACCCATTATTCTTATCATTATTTTTATTATTATAATTTTTACTTATTGATGGATTGTAAGCAACTACGGTCGATGCATCAACCTAAAAAAATTTTTTTTAATAAGTAAATCACGTTAAATTATTTTAAATAATAATAATAATAATAATAATAATAATAATAATAATAATAATAATAATAATAATAATAATAATATATTTTT
>NW_002987135.1:0-1270 GCF_000006295.1 Pediculus humanus corporis
GTCGGCGCTCCCCAATGCCTCGAAAATGTGCTAGTACTACTTATCCCCTGATGAAGGTACAGGTCAGTTCTTGTTTTGGACAGGATAAAATTGAACTTCCACACCCAAAATTTGAACTCAATAATTTTTGGGCCGATTTTTCCCCTTTTTGTTCTCAGCTTGGCCTCGGGCTCCCCCAAAGCCTTCAAGTTGAAGATTTACCTCAGAACCCCCCCTTAAAACATCCTTTATACCTCTGAGCAGTTGAATAACAGGAATACGTTACCACTTCCGGCTTCTCTTGATTTCATCATTTAATTTTTTTTCTTTTTTTGTACTAAATCTAACGACGAAAAACAAAAATGGCTGCCAAATGTTTTTTGATTATTTATTTATTTACACATACATATATATTATTTTTATTACAAAAATAACAGAAACGATAATGATGATGATGATGATGATAATAATACTACAAATTTATTTACATAAACTCTTGATGATAAGTGAATTTTTATTTTACTTTTTATTTGTTCGACTCTTTTACGATTTTAAATTACGTAAGAAAGAAATTTTGAAGATAGGTGTAGGTGGAAGGGGGGGCAGGGAGTAAACAAAGAGAAAAGTAAAGAAAAAAAGCAGAAGAAAAATTATTTTGTAAAAAAAAAAAAAAAAAAATTTAAATTTCAACATCCTCCTGCAAACGTAAAATTGAAATTTAAAAAAAAAAAAACAAAAAATAATAATAATAATAAATCGATAAAATCGATAATTGATTGAATTTTTTTTATATAAATTGATGACGAAACAGATCGATAAATTGATTTTATTCAATAATGGTATTAAAAAAAAAAATTTTTAACTTTTTTTTTTTATTAAAAAAAACTAATAGTTGTGAAAATGTTTGAGTTAAAGTTAAAACTGTAGAAAAATTGTTTTTTTATTTTTACAAGGCTGCCAACTTAAATTTTTATTTTTTTTTATTATACCTTTCAATGAGAAAAAAAAGTTATTTTGTTAGTTTACGAAAACGAAGTTTAGGAAAATGAACTTCTCCCGTTTGTTGGGCAACAAACAGGAAAATTTTATTTCATTTTTATTTATTTAATAATTTATTTATTAATTTACGCACTTTTAAATCATTTAATAAATAGAATATATTAAACCTTTCTCTCTCTCTCTCACTCTCTGTCTTTGACTTTTTGCTAAAATACTTTAATTATATTCTTCTTTGAAGTAAAAAAAGAAAAAAAAAGTTTTATTTTAATTAATGACGTATACATTTTGGAAA
>NW_002987135.1:1989-4273 GCF_000006295.1 Pediculus humanus corporis
AAAAAAAAAAACGAAATTTTTTTTTAAAAATAATAGTTCACGTCGTAAGAAAATAGTGTGAGAAACGTTTTTCTATGATTTCTTATCGCGAATAAAATTTAAATTGAGCGAATCATTTTATTCGGTTATGACAACGACTCGGAAATTGACCAATGAAAAAATTTTTTTATTGTTCGATCGCCGCATCTTTACGTTGAGTTAATACTGAGAGCTTATGTTTAGCTTATGAGTAAAATAATATTTTTTATAAGGTAGTACCGTTCGTGGTAAAAAAATAAAATTAAATACTGATACCAATCTTTATCTGATTACACGACGGGTTCGATTATCATTAGTTTATTAATTAATTCGTCGTGGTAATAACGAAACGATCACCGCCATTATATAATGATAATAATAATAATATGTCTTAATAAAATATTTCATTTCGACTTGTATGTAAATCATAAAATTAAAAAAAAAGTCAAATTTTTTTTTATTTTTCTTTTGAATTTTTGATAAAAAAAAAAAAAAAAAATGGCCGCGGGAGGCCATTTTTAATTAAATAATTTAAAATGAAAAAATCATTGGGGAATATAATTTGTAGAAAATATGTTACTATGTTTGCTCATTTTCCCATCTTAACGACCGGGTTAAAAAAAAAAAAAAATTTATTATTTCGCTTGCCTTTGCAGTTTTTATTATTATTATTATTTTTTTTTTATTTTGCCAAATTACGTATATTTAACATTCGAGTCGTTGTAAAAAAGTTGAAAATTTTAATTTTATTTTCAGGTCAAAGTTCAAATCAAATTTTATTATTGTGAAACACACACACAAAAAAATTTTTTTAAATTATAAAAATGGCGCCCGTATATATATTTATTTATTTTTGTATTTTTTTTATAAGGAAACGTGAAATTTATTCCCGTGTGTTGAAAAAAAAAATTTGATATAATCGGGGGGAATCGATGAATTCTTTTGGACAATATCCAGAATCCAGGAAGATGATTTTGATTTTTTGGTTCGAATAGAAAATTTTTTTTTTTTTTTTAATACTTTAAATTTACGTTACAGACAGACGCTCACGATTATCGTTAAAAAAAAGTAAATCGTTTAATCCATGAATAAATAATAATAATAATAATAACACGACGAAACGGTTAAAATTTAAACAAAATGAAAATTTTTAAATTCCGGGTTCTCTTTTTTTTTATTATTATGAGGGGGCGTGGGAGCGCGTGGGGAAGGGTAGGGGGTAGTAAAACACGATATTTCGCCACGACGTTACGACGATAATTTGCTTTTTATACTCTTAAATATAAATGATTGTATTGAATAAAAAAAAAAAATTTTTTTTTTTAAATGTAAAATTACATGTGGAACAACGGAACGGTGTGTTGAAAACCTGATTTTCAATAGATCGTGACTTGGATAAAAATATATATATTTTCACGTGAGTGGGAGAGAGAGAGAGAGAGAGAGAGAGGGAAATTTCAAACATCTGGTTTTACAATGGTTTTTAATAAGAGAATGAGAATGGAGGTGGTGGCGGTGAAAAAAGAGGGAGAAAAAAAAAAGTAGAAGGATATGAAAAGAAAGAAGAATATAATATCGGATTAACGGAAACAAACAACAGTAATAATAATAATAATAATAATAATAATAATAATAATAATAATAATAATAATAATAATAATAACAACGACAAACAACAACCGGGAATCGAATAAAAATGTCGAGAGAGAGAGAGAGAGAGCGAACCTTTATAACTTACGTGAGACTTTAAAAACCGTAAGAAAAAATCCAAAAAAAATTAAATTACGTAATTTAATGTAATTTAATGTAAAATAAAAATAATGATAATGATGATAATAATGATGATAATGATGATGATGATAGCGAATAAAATCGAAACAAAAAAAAAATTTTTAACTATTTTTAATTAAAAATTTGAAAATTACAAGTGCGTGAGTTTTTTTTTCTTTTTTCCCCATTTAAAAATATTTATATATCGATTTTCCTTTTTTCCTTTCCTTTGTGAAATATTTTTTTTATACATATACATATAAATCAATTGAAGGGTAACAAAAAAAAAAAAAAGGAAAAAGAAAAATTTATTCGTAAAGTTTATTACAAAACAATAAACTTTTTTTTTTGTTTTGTATTTTTTTCTTTTTTTATTCTGCATTAAAAATTTGATGCCGTAAAGAAAAAAAAAAAAAAGCCCGCAAAATTTTATTAAATCTTGTCACGGAGCATTACAACTAAAGTTTTTTTTCCTTTTTCTCCTTTTTATTCAATC
>NW_002987135.1:4293-20246 GCF_000006295.1 Pediculus humanus corporis
ATCAAAGGAAAATAGGTATGCGTATACTGTAATGTGTCGTAAATAAATTTATTTAAAGGAAAAAAAAATATATAAAAGAAATAATAAAAAATTTTTTTTGTTTTTTTTATTTGTCAAAAGAGTGAAAATATTGAAAATTTTTTAAAAAAAGGCAAAAAAAGGAAACGGAAACGAAAGCGGAAACTGATACGTTAAAAATTACAAAAAATATTCAAATATTATTTTTTATTTTTCTTTTTCGAACAAAAAAAAAATTTTTTTTTTTTAAAACTTTTTTTGAATTTTTTAAAAAGAGTACCTCCTCGAGAGTTTGTTTGTTTGTTTCGTATTCATAACAACCACAAAACAATTTTTTTAATAATGGTACCTCATGCGATTAGGCGATATTAAAATCCGGATCAGGATCTGTCTCAAATCGACGTAATCGTTTTCGTTCCTTCATTGTTGAGTTACCAACATTACGTCACGTTTTCAAACGGTCACCCATTTAAATATCAACCCTTAATAACTTCGAATATCTCTTATCAGTTTTATTATCACTCTTATCAGTTGACTAAATTTAAATTTTACTAAAGGTGTGCAAACATTTCACGCGAGAGAACAATATAAGATTTTGTTCGGGAATTTTTTTATTTATGTTTTTTTTTTTTTTTTTTTTTTTTTAAATGGCTCCCATGACTCCTGTCGTTTAAAAAAAAAAAAACAACAACAAAAAAAAAATTTTATAAATTTTCATTTTATCGAACGCCATTTTTTTTGTCGTCGCCACCGCCACCGACACCGCCACCGCCGCCGAGTAATTTGTTAATTTTTTTGTTTTTGTTATAAAAAATTTCGTTTTATAATTTATTTTTTTTATTATTATTATTATTATATTAATTCATTCAAATCGGTCTGAATTTAACAACCGGAAGTAAATCGAATAATAATAATAATAATAAACTAAAAGAGAAAGAGAGTGGGGGGAGAAAGAGAGCGAGAGGAGGGAGGTAAGAGAGAGATAAAAAAAGAGTGAGTGGCGGTTGTAAAAAAAAAACGATCGATTTTTTTTTTTTTATTTCACTTTTCCTTTGTTTTGTTTTGTTTTTTTTTTTTTATTTTCAAACCGTCACTTACAGATTCTTTTTTTTTTTTTTAAATTATTATTATTATTATTTATTTTAATGTTTGGCAAACCAATCCGAAATTTTTTTTTTTTTTTTGTACGAATAACAAAAGTTTAAAAATTTTTCTTTTTTTTTTACACGTATTGATATTTATGTATATATATATATATATATATATATATATATATATATATATATATATATATATATATGGTTTATGGTTATTGAAACAAAAAACTTTCCCGTAAAAGGATCTACTAACGATCCTTTTTTATCCTTTTTTTTTAACGAAAGTATTTTATAGAACATTCGTTAAAAAGGGGAAGTTAAATCCCCCAAAAAAAAAACTAAAAATCAAAAAATAAAAACAGCTACGATTTGTTTTCTTTAGAGAAAAAAAAGCATATGGACACTTTTTAATGGTTTTAACTTAGTTAAATAAATAAAAAATCATTTGCGTTTCCGTTTCCGTTTTTTAAAAATAAAATTTTATTTTCTTTGATGTTGATGATAAATTTTTTTTTTTTGAGTAAAAGAGAATTTTTTTTTTTAAATAAATAAATAAATAAAAATTAAAAAAAAAAAAATATATCAAAGGATTTAAAAATTCGATAAAATTCGGTTAAATTCGTGATTCTTCTACGTAATTTTTTAATTATTTAAACGTTTTTTACAAAAAAAAAATGAAAGAAATTCATGATGAGAAACAAACAAACAAACAAACAACCAAAAAGGAAAAAAAATGATTGGAAAATCGAATAAAAAAAAAATTTTCCAAACGTTCGGAAAATTCTTATCCGAACGTTTTTTTTTGTAAATTTCAAACAAATTATATACGTCATCATCATTATCATTATCATCATCATCGTCGTCATCGTTGTTGTCGTTGTCGTCATTGTCCTTATTAATTAATGTTAAAAACATTAAATTGTTTATTTATTTAATTTTTTTTCTTTGAACGTCATCAACACGTCAATAACAACAACAACCGACAAACAAATACAAAAAAATTTTTTTAATCTTATTATAAACAAACAAAATGTAAACAAATTAATTATCGATAAATTTCCGTTAATAATAATAATAATAATAATTTAAATAAAAAGAAAAAAGAAAAAAACAATTTGAAGGAAACAAACGTTTTCATAACAAACAAACAAACGAACGTACAAACAAACAAACAAATAAAATTTTTTCTTTAAACTATATGCATACAATTTATTTTTAAAAAAAAATTTACATTATTATTATTATTATTATTTATTAAATAAATAAATTAAACGAGAGGGTTTTTGTTTAAAGAAAAAAAAACAAAATGGCGACCTAGATTCAACTCTAATAAAAAAAAAAATTTCGATTTAAATTCGATACTCGAAAATTAATAACAATTAATAAAAATTTTAATAATAATAATTATAAAGTTAAATGTTTATATAATTAATAAAGTTTAATTTCGAAAAGTTATGTAATATTATAACGTGGAAATTATTGTTTTCAAAAGCCCCTCCCCCTTTTTTTCTCTCTCTCTCTCTCACTGATAGTTACTGGAAAATTACGATGAAAAAAAAAAAAAGAAAAAAATTTGTAAGTGTCGAATTTTCTTTTTTGATCGTTAAAAAAAAAAAAAAAGAAAATGAAAAAAAAGTTTTCGTTTTCGCCATGTTTTTTTTTTTTTTTTTTGGTAAGGTAAAAGAAAGTCTGGAGAAAGTTTTGGAAAAAAAAGAAGGAGGCGTTTTTAGTGGGAAAGTGGGGAAGGGGGGGAGGGGAGGAGCGACGGCAAAATCATTTACGACTCATTACGTTTGAGATATAATATTAAATGAGTTTTACGGGGTTCGATGCTTACGCGACACGATTACGACGTGTCATAGAAAAAAAAAAAATTTGTATTTTATCCGTTGAATAAATTCTTTTTTTTTTTTTTTTGAAAATTTTTTTTTACTGCTTCCATTTTTAAAAAAGGATTAAATTTTTGACGTGTAAATAGAAAAAAAAAATAAATTGGCGGAATAACTTTACGTTGAAATAATTGTTTTTTAATCTCTTCACTTATGACATATTATTACAAAGAAAAAAATTATTTCCACTTGACCGGAAGTAGAACCTTTGTTGTCATCATCATTTTCATCATCAACATTATCCTCATAATCATTATTATTATTATTATTATTATTATTATCATTATTATTATTTATATAAATTATTCCGAAATTTGATAAATTAAAAAATTTTTTTTTTGACTTTTTTTATTTCAATTAAATCGTAAAGGAAAAAAATTTTCCGATCTTTCGTTTTTTTCGTAAGTTAATCACGTTTTCATTGTTGTTTTAATGGCAGCGGCGGTGGTGGTGGCGGTAGTGACGGTCGCGAGTGGAAAAAGGAAAAAAAAAATCCGTTTTATTTTTTTCTTCGTATAAAAAACCGATTTAAAATTTAAAATTTTAAAAAAAAAAAAAAACATAAATGAAAAACAAAAATTATTATTATCATTTCAAGTTTTATTTTATCGACCTTTGACCTTTTCATTTTTTTTTCTTTTTTTACTTTATATCGAATTAAAAGAAAAAAAAAAGGGGAAAAAGAGAATTTTTAATTTTCATAAATTTTACTTTTTAGTCTTTATTAGTTATAAGCAATATATACATGAGATGATAAATAAAAAATCAGTAAGGAGAAAAAAAAGTCACGTGGGACTAATAAAAAAAAAAAAAAACGTGGAAAAAGAAAAAAAAGCGAATAATTAATCGAGTTAGAACGTAAAAAAAAAAATATCGTTTGAGGATGTGAAATAAATACGATAATGATGATTATTTTTCTTTGATATTTAATTTAATTTTTATTATTTTTTTCCGTTTGTTTGTTTCGTTTGTTGTTGTTTTCCTTGTTGGTGACGTAGTGAATGATGATGATGATGATGATGATAATGATAACTTTCACGTAATTTATTTATATTTAATTAATTAAATTTGTTTTTAAAAAAAAAATAATTTTTTTTTCGTTTATTGATTTTCAATTTGTTTTATTAATTTTAATCATCATTATTATTATTATTATCATTATTATTATTCAAGCAGAAGATACAAATAAAAAAGAAAAAATCTTTTCATTCGATATATATATATATATATAAAATAAAATTTAATGATGTTGTTTTTTTTTTTTTTTAAATAAAATAAAAGAAAAATTATTTTTTTTTAAATTCACGAAAGTTTTTTAGAAAGAGAGAGAGAGGGGGGAGGAAAGGGGGGAAGGGAAGGAGGGGAAAAAGGAAAAAAAAATAGAAAAAGGAAAAAAAATTCAAAGGAAGTATGATGATAAAATTTATTTTATTTTTTGTTTTTTAAAAAAAAAAAAAAGGAAAAATTTAATCAATTTTCTAGTTTTTTTTTTTTCGATCGAGAAAAATAAGTTTTGTTATATTAAATGGATGAACTTTTCCTTCCTTCCTTCCTTCCTTTTTTCCTTTTTTTTTCTTTTTTTCTCTCTCTCCTTTTTATTCATTCCTTTTTTTTTCTTTCTTTCGACTTTTTTTCTTTTTTTTTTCGATTAATTATTGTTTTCTTTACTTTTCGTTGTTAGTTATTATTATTCTTGAAAAAATCATTCTTTATTTTTTTTTTACCCAATAATCGAAACGAAACTTTTCTTTTCGACTTTTTTTATTTATCATCATCATCATCATTATTATTATTATTATTTTAAACGAAACAAATAAATTATTTACTTTAAAATTGTTTAAATAAAAATGTTTGTTTTTATAATGCCATTTTTTCTGGTGCCATTTTGTCTGATGCCACTTTTTCTAGTGCCACTTTGTCTGATGCCACTTTTTTTTTTTAATTTTAATTTGTGACGTAAAATTTCAACGTAACTTTGAGTTTGATAATAGTGATAATGATAAATAATTGGAAGAAGAAGAAGAAGAAGAAAAACGATATCAGTATTTGTTTTTTGTTTTTTTTTTTTTTTTTGGTTATTTGGGCGAAATAAAAATTTTCTTCCATATTGATTACGTAACAGGAGTTTATATGACCTTTGAACTTTTGTTTTATTCGGGTTAAATGAGTCGACCGACGGAATCGAAGGTAAAAAATAATAAAAAAAAAAAATTTTTATTTTTTTATTCGAATTCAGTTTACGACGAAAGAGAGTGAGAGAATCAAAGAGAGAGAGAGAGGTTTTTTTTTTTTAATGAAAATTTTCTTTGATTTTGTTTGTTTTTTTGTTGAAAATTCAAAGGTTGTTACGTTAAAATCGTGTTTTTTTGTCGCGAAAATAAAAAAATAAAAGAAACAAAAAAAAAAATTTCCGCTTACTAAGGAAGTGACATAAAATCGTTTTCTTTCCGTTTCCGCCTACCCCTTCTCCTCTCCCTTCAACCGCCATAACAAAAAAAAAGAAAAAACGTTCGCGTAAAAATTTCTTTAATTTTTTAAATTTTTTTTATTTTGTTTTTCCAGCTTTTGGAGCACAAAGAGAAACTGGAAAAAATAAAGAAAGTTCCAGTAATAATGCATTAGACTATAATAATAATCGTGGGACGCCATTTTTCGATAAGGCTGCGTCTAAAAATGTGACGGCTTTGCTTGGTAAAACGGCGTACCTTAATTGCAGAGTCAAAAACCTTGGAAATAAAACGGTAAGTTGTTATTATTATTATTACCACTACTTTTAACACCGTCATCATCATCATCATTATCATCATTATCATTATCATCGTCGTCGTTGTCGTCGTCTTAATATTTGCCAAAATTCTCAAATTCGAAAACTATTTCCTTTTTTTTTCCTTCACTGGAGACTTTTTTTAACGCCGCGTGTATTCAACGTTTCCCACTTAAAATTTATTAACATCCCACCGATAAAATAATAATAATAATGATGATGATGATAATAATGATAATAATAATAATAATAAATATACGCATACATAAAAATAAAACGGGATTACTTATAACCGTTTGTTAATTATTTAAAACTTTTTTTTCCCTCTTTCCGCATAAGCTCGATAATTATATTCTTTATTATCATCATCATAATCATCATTATCATCATCATTATCATTATCATTATCATTATTATTATTATTATTATTATTATTATTATTATTATTATTATTATTATTATTATTATTATTATTATGAATCTTATTAAAACCATTCATTTAATAAGTTTTGTACGTAAACATAAAAAACAATAAAAAGAAAAAAAAACATGATAATTTAAATGAGGTGTTGTTCATCGTTCAAATTCATTATTATTATTATCATTATTATCATTATCATCATCATTATTATTATCATCATTATTATTATTGTCATTTATCGACTTTGTGAACGTGTTGTAATGAACGAATCGGGAAAAAGGAAGAGATGGAGTCTAAAAAAAGGTGGCCTAATTTTTTTCTCCCAAATCCAGGTAATGACCTGGAGAGAGAGAGAGAGAGAGAGAGAGAGAGAGAGAGAGAGAGAGAGAGAGAGAGAGGGAGAAGGGGAGTAGAGGAAAGGAGTAAAAAGAGAGGGGAAAAAAAGAGAAAAAATACAACTAATAATAATAATAATAATAATAATTTTTTATTTTCAAAAAAAAAAATTTTTTCGTTACAAGATTTTAAACGTAATTTTTCTTTCTTTTTTTTTTTTTTTTTTAATTATAATAAATTTCAAAAGGATGGTAAACTGAATACCTAAAACTGGAAAACTGAAGAAACTGGAAGAAAAACTGGAGAAACTGAGAAATAAACTTTTCCTTATTTTAAATTAAAGTAATTTATTTTAGAAATTCGACTTGAAGAAAAAGAAGAAGAAGAAGAAAAACATTTTCCTTTTTTTTTCCTTCTTCTTCTTCTCTCCATTTTTTTTATTTTATTCCCTCTTTCTCTTTTCCCCCTTCTTCCCATTCCCCCTCTTCTCCTGCTTTTCCTCCGCTTCCCCTTGTTGCCTCAAGCTTCGTTATCCAGTTTTTTTTTCTCTCCGAAAGTAAAAAAGTCATCATTACAAATTTTTTTTTTTTTTTAATTTCATTTTGCAGATTTTAAAAATTAAACAAAAAGAAAACCTGGATACGGCACTGATCATTTAAACAAATTATTATTATTATTTTTATTATTATGGGTAAAATAAAAATTTTTTAAAATTATTATTATTATTATTATTTTTGAATCCGATTCGAAAGAGTAAAAAAAAAACTTTTTTTTTAAATTAATTTTTTTTTTATCTGCTACCACTTTTTTTTTTTTTGTCTTCCCTCCATTTTTATTTAGGCTTACATCTCTGTAAAAAAATAAGAAGGAAAAAAATTAGACGAACAAAATTAAGAAGGGGGTTAGGTAAAAGGTAAAAGGTCAAAAAAGAAAAAAAATTGATTCGATTTAAAATCGAGGAAAAACAAAATGGCGGAATAACTTTTTTTTTTTTGTTAAATCGTGAAATTCGAATTCGAATTCGAATTTTTTTTTTTTTTTAGAATTTAATTTAATTTTTTTTTTTTCCTTCAGGAAACTTTTTACTCCCGTGATTTTCACTTACAATGCTAATGACAGCCCTGAAAATGATTTTCCAGTAGATTCCAGGCCATTTTACCGGAAGAACAAATTAATTTACTTCTTTAATTTTCTTGTTACACGAACGATTCTTTCGTTAAAAATTTGAATTTTATATCTTAAATTTATCTTTAACAAAATTTCTTTTTTTTTTTAACGGATTCGATTTGTTCTAACATAATATATTTTTAACAAATTTTACAACAACAAACAAACCGGAAATGAAAATTTGAAATGTATTATTTACGTCAAATCCACCGTCGTTTCGTTTATTTTTTCAAATTTTTTTTCTTTTCATTTCAAATAAAATAAATGAAAATAAACTATTCTATTCCCACGTTTTTAAAAAAATACTATCTATTTCCACGTCTTATTTCTTTTCTAATTCCACTTTATCACAATTATCGTTTTAAACCGCGAATTTATTATCATAACGTCTAAAACCCCGTATAATAAAATAGAAAGACAAAAAAAAATTTAAATTAATAAAAAAGCGCGCGAAACGGAAGTCATGTCCGAAATTTAAATTTTTTTATTTACACGATTTTTTTTTCCCCATTAAAAATTTACTTAAAATAATTTTTTACATTTAAAAAAAGTTAAGAAAAAAAAATTTATAAATAAAAACGGAAACAGCAACGACAACAACGACAACAGCAACAGCAATTATTATTATTATTATTATTATTATATTTTTTTTCGTTTGTTTGTCGATTGTTATGTGTATTTATTTGTTGCGTTTGTTTATTTGCATCGCATTCGTTTTTTTTTTTTTTTTTTTGTATATTGTTTGCTCCCTTTTTTTCCAGCGGTTAATATTTTTTTCTTTTTTCTTCAGAATCGACTCATTATTTATTTATTTTAGTTTTGTTTACTTGTCTGTTTGCCTGTTTGTTTGTTTGTTGCGAATTTTAAAGGAGAAAAAAAGAAAAATAATAAAAAATATTTAAAATCTCGAGTACGGATGTCGAATTTTCCTTTTTTTTAGGAAAAATAATGATAATAACAATAATTTCGACCGTTATTTTATAAATTGATAATAATAATAATAATTTTGAACGTTATTCTAAGTAATGATAATAATAATATTTTAATTATAATCTTCTACTTACACGACGATTAATAATAAACATACGAATAAGTTAAAAGTTTTTTTTTCTTATTTTTTTTTCGAATAAACGTGTAAATAGATACGTACGTATGTTAGAATTTTCCGATTTGTTAAAGTCACGTTTTTTTCTTTCTAGAATTTTCTTTTGAAATATATATATTCTTTCTTTTCTTTTCTTTTCTTTTCTTTTCTTTTTTTTTTTTTTAATAATGTTCCGACCATGTTCATCAAACAAAAATTTCTTGTGTGAATTTTTTTACGAGGATTGAATAAAAAATTTGTTGTTGTTGCTGTTGTTGCTGTCGCTGCGTTTTTTTTTCATATACGTATGGTTATGAGCGTAATTTTTTTTATTTTTTGAACGCGTTTCGGGATATTCTCCTCCTTCTCCTTCTCCTTCTTTTTTTCCTTTTTCTTCTTTTTTTTTTTTGTGGGAATCGGCCTGGAATCCCAAATTCGAGGTTTTAATCAAAACAATTTTCGTTATTAATCCATTCAATAATAATAATTATTATTATTATTTTCCCTGTCTTTATTTATTTATTTTTATATCGAGATTATTACAATCGTTATCACCATTCTTTTACCACTAAGACGGCCATTTTGTTTTTGAATTCCAGACAGATACTAACGAATAGTAAAAAAAAAGAAAAATTTTTTAAAAGAGGTCGTTGAGAAAAACTTTATCAAATGCTTAAAATATTATCATCATCATCATCATCATCATCATCATCATCATCATCATCATCATCATTATTATTATTATTATTATTATTATTATTATTATTATTATTATTATTATTATTATTATTATTATTATTATTATTATTATTATTATTGTTTCCTTTTCGGTGATTTTTTGACATTGATAACAATTTTTTTTTTGCATTTTAAACTTTTAAAAATTTTATTCCGGATTGTTAATTTCAATTTTTTTTTTTTTTTCGTTTTTCGTTCTTCTTCTGCTTTTCTATTTTATAACAACCACTTCTGTCTTTCTCTCTTTTTCTTTCTCTCTTTCTCTCTCTCTCCTTCTCTATCTCTTTCACTCTTTTTTTCTCTCTGCCTTTTTCTGTATCTCTTTTTGTTTCTTTTTCTCTCACTCTTTCCCTTCTTTCTCTTTTCTTTTTCCCTTCCTCTTTCTCTCTCTCCCCCCTTTTCCATCTTTTTCTCTCTCTCTCTCTTTTAGCCTTCACCTGTTTTCGGTTGGAAAAAAAACAGTTCGGTAATAAAAGTATTAATTTTTCCGCTCCGTTTATTTTTTCTATTTTACATAAAATTATTTTTGACGTTTTCCTTCTTTTTTTTTTACGTATAAAACGAATTCAAAATTATTATCATTATTATTATCATCATTATTATCGTACCGATATTAAATAAAATCATTGAAATTATTATTATTATTATTATTATTATTATTAAAAATAATAGTAATAATTTTTTTTTTTTATATTGAATACATTCGTGCAAGGATCGTCGTCATCGTCATCGTAATCGTCGTCGTCGTCGTCATTTTTAACACGCAATAAACAAAAAAAAAAAAAAAGAAAAACGTTTCGATTATTATTTCAAATTAATTCGATAAATCGATTTTAAAACGATTCGAGATTTGTCGTTTAAAAAAAAAAACTAAAGACGAGTAGTAAAATAATAATTGGAAAATTTTTGATTTTTTTTTTCTTTTAATCCTGCGATAGGAATGATCGTTTTGTTATTAGTTTAGAGTCACGTGACTTACAAATAAATATGGTAGGTAAAGAGAGATTTTACGATTTTGGAAAAAGAAAAAAAAACAAACATTTTTGTCCAGAAAAAAACAACATATGGACTGGAGAAACACAAAAAAAAAAAATCCCACAAAGTTTCACGGTCGTTTTGTTCATATTTCACAATATGTTGTTATTTCATCCCTCTTTTCAAACATTTAAATAAAAATCAACCCTTAAAATATACATTTATCTAAAAAAAAAAAAAAATTTATTTTCCGTCTTCTGCTTTTTTTTCTTTTTCCTTTGCGAGAATTACTTTTTCCCGCCATTTTTTTTTTGTTTTTCTTAAGCCGTAAAGAATTAAAAAATAAAATAAAAAAAAAATAATTCAAAGGGGTTGTAAATCTTTGTAAATTACGTTAAAATTATTATTATTATTATTATCATCATCATCATTTTTTTTTCTTATTTTATAAGAGAATAAAAAAAAAAAAAGTGTGAACTTTTTTTTTTTATTCGTCTTCTGTTTTTTTTTTTTTCTTACTTTTGGCTTTGATGAGGTTTTTTTTTTTTAATTGGCTTTTAAAAAAAAAAAAATTTTTTTTTTTTAAAGAGTTTTTTTTCCCGCTTTTTTTTTCTTTCTTTCTTTTGTTCTATCTTTCCTTTTCTATCTATCTGTTTATCTATCCATCTCATCTTCTTTTCCTTTTTGTTATAATTGTTTTCTGAAATGATGAAAAGAGTACTTATGTTTTCCTTTTATGTGTCTAAATATGTATAAATACATAATTTTTTTTTCTGTTCTTCTTTTTTTTCTCCAGAAAAAAATTTTCTTTCTGGAAATTTGGATTTTTTGGAGAAAATAATTTTACGTCGCACCGTCAAATAAGAAAAAAAAAGTAATTTCTGGGAAATTCGATTTTGAAATTTATACGTTTCAAATGACAATAAAAAAAAAAAAAATTATAGTCCTTTTAAAAAATAATAATAATAATAATAAAAATAATAATATTAATAATCTGGATAATGATTTCATTCGTTTTTTTTTTTTTTACTTTGATTATCATTATTATGTAAAATTTTATTTTTGGATTTTTGTTTTTGTTTTTCTTGGTAGTGCTGTTGTTGTTGTTAATCTTGATGGTGTTATGGTTGTTGGTGTTGGTGTTGTTGGTCCCTTTTTTGTTGATGTTGCTGTTAATATCAGTGTTGGCCTTGTTGCTGTTGTTGATCTTGATATTGGGGTATTTTTTGTTAATCCTGGTGGTGTTGTGATTGTTAGTTTTGGTGTTGATGCTGTTTTTGGCTTTTGTGTGGTTCTTTTTATTGTTGCTCTTGGTGTTCGTAATAATGTTATTGTTGTTGCTGAAAGTGAGCGGAGACGGTGGCGGTTCTAGCGGCGGAAAATGAAATCAACTTTCTTTTTTTTTATTTAATTTTATTAACTTTTCATTACTCACAATACAAATTTTAAATTTAAAATTTAATCATTATCAATTTTTTTTTTCTATTTCCCATCATCAGGAAGTATAACAACAACAACAACAAACGCAAACTCTTTCACTTGCAAATAAAATAAAAATAAAAAATTTAAATAATATTCACGTTGTTGGATATCCCAAAAAAAAAAAATTAATTATTCAATTTTTTTTTTCAAATATAAATCATATGTATATTTTATTTAACTTTTTTTTTTTTTTTGTTTTATCTGATTCCACGTTTTTTTTTTGTGAAGTCGTAAAAATTATTTTAAATAAAAAGGGTAAATTAGTATTTAATAAAAAAAAAAGAAAAAAAAATTTAATTTTCTGTATATTTTACGGTTGAAAAACACAACAGCAGCAGGAAGTTTTTTTCCTTTTTTTTTTTTAAATTAAGGGCGGAACAAAAAAAAAAGCAAAAAAAAAAAAAATGAAATCTCCCCCATCCCTCATCACTTTCTCCCCCCCAAAAAAAAAATCTAAATTTAAATTAAAAATTATATATATATCGCCATATATTTCACTGAAATTACATTTTACGAAAATTTCCAAAGGAAAAAAATGATAAATTCCAGTTATGTATAAATGATAGATAATTAAAAAAAATTAAACGAAATATATTATTTGTTTGGGGGGTGGGGGGTGAACAAACGATACATCAAATAAAAAAAAAAAATGGAGGGAAAATCAAAACTGGAACTGGAAGATTTTAGTCAAACGAAATTTTATCACAATCGAAAAAATGATTAGTTTTTATGGAAATCGAAAAACAAACAAACAAACGGGGAGGAAGGTTAATGAATTGATTGATTCCATTTTTTTTTGTTTGTTTGTTTGTAGCAGACGAAAAAAAAAAAATCACACGAATCGGATGATGATAATAATAATAAATTTAATATTTAAAATATTATTAAAATTTATTTCTTACGTCACGAAGATTTTTGTAAAAAAAAATTTTTTTCTTTAGCTGTTGCCATTTTTGTTTTTGCTGTTGTTGTTGTTTCAAAAGATTCGAACAAAAAGTTTTATATGTAAAAAGTAAAAGGTCAAGTTCGATTAGTAGTCGATGACGTGTATCGAAAATTTCTTTATTATTAAAAATAACGACAGGAACATCAGCAGCAGCAGGAACAACAACAAAAACAAAAACAAAGCTTTGTAGTTAAAGTACAAAAGTAAATAAAAAAATATTTCCCGCCTTCTCCCCACTCCTCTCTCACCTTCCCATCCCCCTTCCTCCCTTTTTTAATTTCAAAAGTATGAAACCTTTTTTTTTTTTATTATTTCCTGTTGTGCTGTTGTACGTAAACCTTAAAAAAAAAATGAAAAAAAGGTCAATCGGATAAAATTCGTAAAGGTTTATATAGAAAAAAAAGTAAAAAAATATTCTTGCGAGAATGAATGCGTGAATGCGTGCGTGGTAGGAGAATTAAAAAAATTTAAGTAAGTTCCTCCTACGTTCGTTACCGTTTTCCAGCATCCCCTCTCCGCCCCCTCCCTTCTTTTCGTCTTCCTTTTTTTTTTTTAATGAAAAATCAAACGATGATATAAAAAATTTAATATAATTTATTAACTTTTCATTTTTTTTTCCATCTTCTTCTTCTTGTTCTCCTTCCACGTTTTTTTTTTTTAATTATATAAAAAATTTAAAGAAATCTTTTTTTTTCCTTCCTTCTTTCATTCTTCCCCTCCCCCTCCCGATGATTAAATTCAATTTCTGACACGCCTTTTTTTTTTTCTTTTTTTTTCATCATCTTCACATGTTAAAATAAAAAAAAAAAAAATTTTATAGAAAAAATCGAAACGAAATTTTGGACAAATAATAATAATAATAATGATAATAATAATGATAGTAATTTCCGAGCTTTAAACTTTGTTTTCTAAAACCACGGATCGAACATCGTTATCGTCGGAAAAAATTAAACACAAACGAAATTTGTATATTTTATTTTAAATTTTACGGAGGCGTTTACATTTATATTATTATTGTTATTATTATTATTATTATTATTATTATTATTATTATTATTATTTCTCCCCTCCCCATTTGCGAATTATTAATTACGTCACGCGTGAAAATATAATAACGCTGAAGAATTAAAAAATCACTTAAAGGCAGATTGAAAAGTATTTTTTTCGATATAAAAAATCGTTACAGGAAATGACGTCGTATTGGTTTTTGTTTATAAAAAAAAAATCTCCTGGAATTTCTGTTGGAAAATTTTTTTTGATGAAATTGATCTTTAAATAATAATAATAATAATAATAATTAAAAACGTGTAAATTTTTTGTAAGAAAACAAACAAACAAACGATTCGAAATTTTTTTTTGCGACGATGAAAAAAATAATAAATTTTTTTTTCTTTGTCTCTCTCTCTCTTCCTCTCCAGGATTAATAAAAAAAAATCAAAAAGTTTTAATAATAATAATAATGATAACTTCATTTTCCAGAAAATTAAATTATAATTAAAAAATGATGAGTCGACGATATTCTACTGGAGTCTGGAATTTGAGTTCTTAATATTTCCTGGACGATAGATAAAAAAATTTTTTTTTAAATTTAGTTATTATTATTATTATTATTATTAAATTTTCGCGAGCTATGGATTAATAAATACGTTTCCTCACCTTTTATCCAGAATCATTTTCCAGGACCGAAGTTTTCATTTTCATTTTACTGGAACGACGGCGATGACGTCGTCGACGAGAACGACGATGAAAATTTGACGGTTTTTCTCTCAGCCATGGGGAAATAATTGTCTTAAATTTTAACATTATTATTATTATTATTATTATTATTATTATTATTATTATTAAATTTGAATTTTTCCAGGAAATTTCCTTAGGTTTTGTAAAATTATTATTATTATTATTAATATCATCATTATCATCATTATCATTTAAAATTTTATTTTAATTTCATTCGTAGGAATTTAAAAAAGGGTTCGTATATTAAACTTTTAAATAGAAACGAATTTTTTTTTTTCGTTTTTACTGGAGAAAAAAAATAATTTCATTCATTCCCGTACTCCTGGAATATTCCAGGTTTTTTTAAAATCATTTTTATTATATTCCAGATCGTAAATTAATTACAGGAATTTTTTTTTTTTTTCGTTATCGATGATGAAAAAAAAAAAAACGAAAAACAAACAAACGATTTCATTTTTATCCATAATTCATATGAACCGAACTGGAACGAAGGAAGAGGCGGGAGGGGGGATATGAGGAGAGAGAAGGGAAAGGGAGGGGAGGGCGAGAGGGACACAACACGTGGTGGAAAAAAAATTATTAAAAAAAAAAACAAAACGTGAAATAGTTTTACTGTGATAACATTAAATTATCATTGGTAGGTCGGTCGGTCCGTCGGTCAGTCTTATTTAAATAAAAACTAAGTTTTTACATTTTTGGTTTTTGCGGTTTTTCGAATATTTAACCAATTTAACCATTTTTGTTTCTTACAAACAACAACAACAACAAACAAACCCCCCCCCCCTGTTTTTTTACAGTAAAAAAAAAAAAAAAAAAAAAAAAAATTTTTTTCTTTATTTCCGAGTGTTAATTTTTTTTAAATTAAATAACAATGAAAAAGAAAATTTATAAATAATTGTCATTCTGAACAAAATTTTCTGAACAGACAATTAATCATCACAATTTAGTTGTAGTAATGATATACGAAAATTAAATTAATTATCGTTCAGAAGAAAATTTTATTTCTTTCTTTTTTTTTTTTTTTTATTTTTCAATTTAATAAAATTTAATCTGAACAATATTTTTTTTCTTTTTTTTTTTTTTTTATTTTTCAATTTAATAAAATTTAATCTGAACAATATTTTTTTTCTTTTTTTTTTTCTGACGACTCATTATTAAACCCTTTTCTCGAATTTTCCTCTCTTTCTCTCTCTTGTGCGATATCGTAAACCGATCGTGATAATGATGATGATGATATTTGATGACGTCATCGAACTTTATAAAAAAATAAAAAATGATAATAATATAAATTTACAAAAA
>NW_002987135.1:20351-24490 GCF_000006295.1 Pediculus humanus corporis
ATTACTATAATCATTATCATCATCATCATTATTATTAATATTAGTATAATTATTATTTATAGGGTTTTAAATAAAATAAAATTTTAAAAAAAAAAAGAAAGAAAAAAAAATATTTTTTTTAAAATTTCATTTTTAATGTTTGGTAGTCGAATTTTTTTTTTTCTTTTGTTTTCGAAAAAAATAAAAAAAAAAAGTCTTCTGCTTTGGATTTGGGTGGCTCTTTATTGTTTCCGTTTATTTTTCAGTTAAAAAAAAATTTTTTTTTATTTTTCGCAATAGAAATTATTTATTATTTTTATCAAAAAAAAAAAAGAAAACTTCACTTCACGTTCATTTATTAATTCTTACTATATTAACGAATGACGATAATAAACGACGACGATTCGGAGGGGATTTTAATAATGACATCATCACAAATTTTAAAATGAGGTTTTATTAATATTATTACTATTTTCATTTAAATAATAAGGGGAAAATTTTTTTTTTTGTTTTTTAATTTCCGTTTCGCGTAAATTTTCTGTCGAACTTTCTGTTTTCTTTTTTTTTTCACTCTCGTTAGTTAATTAAAAAAATTATTATTATTATTTTCAATATGGCGACGACGTGCATTTCGAATCGAAAATACAAAATATAACGCGGTTTATGTTTATGTTTACAAATTTAATGTAAAAAATTAACGATAGATGTCGCATTTGGCGGCCATTTTGAATTTTTTTAATAGAAGGCGGTGGAATGGTGGAAACGTAATCAGTTTATATACCCGTCCATTTAAAAAGAAAAAAAAATTTTTTTTTTCGTTTTCGTTCGTTTTTTGTTATTTTTTTTTGTTAAAATTGTTAAAATAAAATTAATTAATTAAATAAATAAATAATTAATTAATTAATTTGATAAATTTGATATTTGGTTTTAATAATAATGTCGTCGTGTATGAATACGTGTGAGAAAAGTTTTTTTTTATTGATTTTTTTTAATTGAATTTTTTTTGTTTTTTTTTTTTTTTTTAATCAGGTATCATGGGTGAGACATCGTGACATACATTTATTAACAGTTGGTCGTTACACGTACACATCGGATCAAAGGTTTCGTGCGATACATCACGTACATTCGGAAGAATGGACGCTTCAGATAAAATATCCACAACACAGAGATTCTGGTATATACGAATGCCAGATATCAACGACTCCACATTTAAGTCATTTTATTCATTTTAAAGTCGTCGGTGAGTTTTTTTTTTATTGACAACTCTCTGTCTCTCGCCCAAGGCATCCAACTTGAAAATTTACTCCTAGTCAACCCCCACCCCCTTAAACATCCTCCATCTCTAACATATTACAAGAATACCACTCTCGTGTTTTTTTCTCTCGTATCTCCGCCGCCATTTTTTTTTTTTTTTTTTTTTTATTAAAACATTGGCAGGAATTTAAAATAAAATGTTTTTTTTACAACGAATCACGAAAATTATTTGCAGGAAAAAAAAAAAATTTCTTTATAAAAGTTTTATCTGAAATAAAAAAAAAAAAAAAAGTTTTTATACTGGAATAATTTACTTTTGTTTTTGTTTTTAAATGCCCGATGGGTTTTTAAATAATAAAAAATTCCTTTCATTATTTTAACCGTAACAAAAAAAAAACAAAATAAAAAAAATTTCTTTCTTTTACTCTTCCTCTTGAGTCTGTACAAAAAAAAGAAAGGAAAAAAAGTTTAAACTTTTAAAAGAAAAAAATAAATCATTTTGGATATTTCTAAAAAGAAACAAAAAAAAAAAAAATTACATAACTGGAATGGAAAGTCTCTAACTTAAATATGTTTAAAAATTACCATATTTTCACGAGAGAGGGAAAGAGAAAGAGAGAGGGAAAGAGAGAAGGAAGAAAACGTTTACGAAATTTCTTTTTACAAAAAAAAAAAAAAAATTTATGAGTCAGGTATTTAAAAAAACAAAAAAAAATCTTTAATAAATCCTTTTAGATCTTTCTCTGTTTTTTTTTCCACCCCCCAAAATCTTTTTGCATTTCCCCCCCCCTCACGTCCCCCACTCCTCCACTCACTCATTTTAACCGACGATCGACGAAAAGAAAACTTTGAAAATGACGTCACGTTTTTTTGTACACAAAAAAAAAATCGTTTTCATTATTATTATTATTATTATTATAAAACAATAAAGACGATCCTCCTCGTTGATATTAATAATAATAATAATAATAATAATAATAATAATAATAATAATAATAATAATAATAATAATAATAATAATAATAATAATAATAATAATAATAATGATGATTTGTAAAAAGCTACAAATTTTTTTTTTTTAATTAATTAATTAATTTTTTTTTTTTTGTCATCTTTCAAGGATTGTTTTCAATTTTTTTTTATGTTGTTGTTATTGAAAATGTACGTGTTTAACATTTAAAAAATAAAATAAACCCCCCCCCCCCCCTCTTTTACTCTCACCCTCACGCCCCTTTACAACTTTCCCCACCTATTAAATTGAATCTTCGTCCGCCATTTTTAATTTTTTTTTATTTTTCTCTCTGCGAATCTCCACACGACCGTGAATGGATGATGGAATTATCGCATTCGTCAATTTAATTTATTTAAATAATTAATAAACTCTATTTTAATTGATTTATCGCCTGATTGTTGTTGTTGTTAATAATTGCTTTTGCGGTCGATAAATAAATAAATAAATAATTTTTATTTTTTTATTTTTAAATCTCGTGTTTGCATTCGTGTAACGGTTAATATATAAAATTTGACCTTTTAACCTTTTTTTTCCCCGTCCTCGTTCCCGTTTCCGCTCTCAACATTCGCGAAAATCGTTAAAAATTAATCAATCAAAATTTAGGAAAAAAAAATTAAAATGGTTGGATATAAAATTTTCTGTTATCAATGATTACGTGTAATGTCGAAATGATAATGATAATAATACTGATAAGAAGAATCGAGTGGTCGAACGTTGCGGTGTCGATAAAAAAAAATTCGTTCCAGTATAGAGAAAAAACAAAAATTTGTTTTTTTTTTTTAATTTATTTCGATTCGATTAAAACTCGAATCGAAATAAAAAATACATTTCGAGATCGAGTTTCGAGTTTCTCGTTTTTTTACAAAAGTTTTAAAAATCCATTTTTAAGAAACAAAAAAAAAAAAAATTTCTACGAAACCAAATTAATTTTCTCGAATGAATATTATTAAAAAACTTTTTTGCCTTTTTTTCTTCGTTTTAAAACAATAATAATAATAATAAAGATGACATTAATATTAATAATAATAATAATAATAATAATAATAATAAAAAGAGAAAATAAAAAAACTTTTTTTTCACAGAAAATTTGACTAATTTTTTAATTTAAAAAAAAATTAATAATTTTTTTAAGTATTTTATTATCATTATCGTTAAATAAAAAAAATGGCGGTGGGAGTGGGGGAACGGGGGGAAGCGCGGGGTGGGAGTAGTGGAAAATATCTAGAATGTTTCAACGCAAAAAAAATTTTTCAAGAAAGATAATTAAATAATTAAAACAAAAAAAGAAAATATTAAAATAAAAATAAAACAAAAAAATTTTCAATGATGAGAGACAAAATTAAACAATTTTTAATGAGCTAATTAAAAGTAAAAAAATAAAAATAAAAAGCAGAAGACAAAAAAAAAGGAAGGAGATGAACAAGAATAAGAAGAAATTTTCTATCGTTAATACATAGTATTAACTATCTCGGTGTAGCGTAATAATAACTAAAAAACCGGAAATGAAATTAAATAACGAATTTTAGTCGATGATACGATTAAAATAAAATAAAATGACGAAGATGTTGATGATGATGATGATAATAATAATTAATTAAAATTACGATAATGAAGATGTTCGATGAGAATTTAAAAAAAATTTTGAGGTTAAAGTTCGTACGATCGGAGAGTGATCTTAACGATAGAAAAACAAAAAAAACCGGAAATGGTTTTTTGCTGTCGTTCGTTTACGTACGTACGTAAACCGCATCAACCGCACGCACGATGACATGAAAATAAAAAAATTTTCAAAATTAAAAAAAAAAAAAACGAATGTTTGGAAATGTATTTTTCCCCTCTGCCCCTTCCCTGCCCTCTTTCTCTCCCTTTTCCTTCCCATTCCCACACCCTTCCC
>NW_002987134.1:0-2107 GCF_000006295.1 Pediculus humanus corporis
CGATTTTTTCTTAACTAAACTTAAAAATTTATTATTATTATAATCGCGTGAAAATAAATAAAACAAACGAACGAACAAACGAACAAACGACAGAAAACAAACGAATTCTCCGTCTCCGACTCAATGTCATTTAATACTAAATTTAAAAAAAAAAAAAAAAAGAAAGAAAGAAAATGACGAATGCGATAGTGAATGAACGTTACGTGCCAAATAAGGAGACAAAAATTTTTTTTATAACAAAACAAATTTCGTAATAATAATAATAATAATAGTAATAATAATAATAATAATAATAATAATAATAACAAATAAATAAATAAATAAATTAACAAACAAAAATTTATTACTTTAGGCTATTTTTTCTATTCCTTTCCTTTCCTACCAAACTCTATTATTGTAATTATTATTATTATTATTATTATTGTAATTGTTATTGTAAATAAATAAATTTTTATGTATATTAAATTATTATATATTAATTAAATTGTTAATAAATCGTTTAATAAAAATTATTTATTTATTTATTTATTTGTTAATGAGAAATTTGATAATAGAGAGAGAGAGAGAGAGAGAGAGTGATTATGAAATTTATATAATAATAATAATTATTTATTTGCGACAAATGAGTGAGAAAGAGAGAAAATGAATTAATGCAGATAATAAATAAATAAATAAATAAATAAATAAATAAATAACCGCAACAATAATCGTATAATAACTTTCTATATTAGAAATAAATAATAATTTTTTTGTTATTAACTTTCCAATTTTTTTGTAATTTAAATCGTTCTTCTTCCTCATCATTAATATTTAATTACATGTTTCCATATATAAATATATTCGGGGAGGGGATTGAGAAAGAGGGGGAAATGGGGGGGGAGAACAAACGAAAAAAGACAAAATTTGTTTTTAAATATAATTACGAAAATAATAATAGTAATAATTGTTAGCAAGGTTATTATACTCGTAATAAAAATGATTTCTCGTCGTCGTTATTTATTTATTTTTTTTAAATTAATAATTTTATTAATTTTTAAGTTATTAAACTATTAGTGACTGACGTTGCTTTTTGTTTATTTATTAAATGTCAGCAATAATAAAAAATAAAAATCTGCAAAAAAAATTTTTCGAAAAATAAATAAAAAAAGATTTTTTTGTTTTGTAATTTAAGATTTTTTTTCCTAAAAATGGAATTTAAAACGTTTTCGTTTAATTTGCAAAAATAACAAAATGAAAGTTGTTGTTGTTGTTGTTGTTTAATAAGAAAACAAACAAACAAACAAACAAAAAATTAAACTGGAAATTTAAAAAAAAATAATAATAAATTTTTTTTTTCATTTCAATCCACGTGGTTTACGTCGTGGTTTTGAATTTTTTTTTATTTTCTAATCGTCGCCAATGTTTTATAATAATAATAATAGTAATAATAATAATATGAATGTTTTAATTATTTTATAAATTTGTTGATTATAAAACAAACAGGTTTGTTTGTATATGAAATCAAACAACAACGTAAATGATATAATATTTAAATAATTGATTTCAACAAACAATTTATTGTTACGAATTGATTCATTCATTCATGTCATTCATTCATTGAATGATTGATTTTATAATTATATTAATTATATTTTTTTTTAATTTATCCGTTTACACGAAAAAACGTTTAAAAAAAAAAAAAAACCGCAAATTTTAAAAAGTTTTACGGTTCCTGATTATTTCGGTTTTTATTAAAAATAAATTTAATTTATTTATTATTATTATTATTGTTTTTTTTCTATACGAAATGTTTTTAGGGTCAGTTTACGGTAAATAAAAAAAAAAAAATTAACATAATAAATTTTTTTGCGGTTTTTTTTACGACGACAGAAAAAAATTTAATGTAAAACCTCAAAAAAAATTTTTTTTTGTTAATTCTTTACCGTTTTATTATCATTATCATTATTCAATTCGCTAGATAACACGTGATAATTTTAAAAATTATAAAAAACCTGAAAAATCAGGTTTGATTAAAAAAATTACTTTCACGTTATCATTATTAAATAGATTAAATAATAAAATTAAATTGTTTCGTTAACATTAAATGTTTTATACAAACTCGGTTGTT
>NW_002987134.1:2311-54811 GCF_000006295.1 Pediculus humanus corporis
TTTTAAATTAACAAACATTTTATGTAAATATTATTTGAATATTCTTATCAATGAATATATTTATCATAAACAAATATTATTTATCTTTTTTAAATGAATATAACCTATGGTTAGTTAAAATCTTATTAAATTTGCATGAAATTATTTTTTTTTAATAAATAAATTATTATTAATGAGCAAAAAAAAAAAAAAATAAACACTTTTTTTATGTACTTGTAAACAGTTCGTGCGTGACTTCATAAATTTATTTGCTTTTCTTTCGGAGGGAGTGGGGGGGGAGAGAGAAAGAGAGGGGGGGCATTTTAAAACTGTTTTCTAACCCCATAATAAGTCCGTTATTCTTTTTAAAATTGGGTCAATATTAAATAAATCTCATCTATAAAAAACCCCAAAATTAATAATAATAAATAAAAAAACAATGAATTCTTTTATAATAACTAATAAATAAAATATTTACATATATATTTTTTTTAAAATTTACGTACAATAAATAAAAAAAAATAATTTTTGACATTAAAAATATTAAATAACAACATTCATCGCATCCATTTTATTTGTTTCTCCCCGCCCCCCCCCCGCCGGTAAAAACTCATTACCGTGAGGTTAGATTAATTGTAAACACGAATGTAACGCTTGTAGCATAAACAAAATTTGTCAGGCGCTTTTTGTTTTTTCCTTTATAATATTAAAGTTAATTAGGTTAGGAATATGAAAAAAAAATTACGTCACGATAATTTACATAAATTAATGTTATGTAAATTGCAAATATTAATAATGAATTAATTATTAACGGTCGCTCATTCCTCCCTTAAAGGCTCCGTCCGATACGTTTAAATTACATACAATAATATGAAACCAATGAAAACGTCATCCGATATTTCACTTGTTATAATTAAAATCCGGTACGTCCCAACATTTTTTAATCAAATCCGAACCCTTTTCCCCGATCATTATCGTGGGAGCATTCGTGTTTCCCCTTATTATTTTCGGCATTATGCTCGCATCGACGACTCTGAGATTTTTAACACCGTAAACTCGTAATTCGGAATCCACGACAGCATCCGAATCGTATTCCGGCCCCATTTTACAAGTTCCCACGGGATGATGTATCGTCGTTGTGTATTGAACGATAACGCATTTCCAATAATCCGTAGAACCGAAACTGTAAGATTTACAATCCGGAAGTGGGACGTCGAGTAATTTGACGCCGAGATTTTTCATTATTTTCGTATCGAGAAGTTTCAATGCTATTTTTACACTTTCTATTAATATATCTAAATCTACTTTGCATAGGAAATAATTGGGATAAAGTTCCGGTGAGCCCCATATGGGATCGCTTGAATTAAGTCTTAGGTATCTAAGAATACAAAAAAAAAATTTTCTTTTTCGTTTTCCCTCGGATAAACATGGAAAAAAATTTCAATTAAAAAATAATTAAATACCCTCGACTTCTTGGTGCTAATAAAACCGGTCTTATTTCAATTCCATCGTAATAAGAAAGTGGACCAAAATTGTATTCACCCACTCGACCTGGATTTGTTAAGTAATCTTTTATTTTTATACCTTCGAATGCATATTGTATATCTGGATACCTTAACAATCGGAAAATTTATTAATTTTTCTACATTTAATGGGGGGGAAAAAAAAAAAATTTATTCACTCACTCGTTTTGTTTTTCGATTTTGCTTTTAACGAAAACGCCACACGATAGGGGACCGGTTGTTGTGAGGGGACCTTTTCTCGAATTTAAATATTCAAACATGTCTTTGATTTGATCATTAACTTCCGGTTTCATGACGGATACATTCGGGGGAAGAGAAAATATGAATCCGTCAAACGTAACGTGATCTTGTAAATTTTCACCAACCTTAAATAATTAATAATTATTATTTAAACGCTAAATTTTATCAATTAAAAACAAAAAAAAAAATTTTTTTTTTACTTTGAGATCCGACACGGTTTGTATTCCGATTTCTGATAAATAACTTTTCGGACCGATTCCCGACAGCATGAGAATTTTTGGAGAATTTAATGATCCAGCCGACAGTATGACTTCTTTTCTCGCCAATGCGACTTTAACGCAATTTTTTTCAAAATATTCAACGCCGTAAGCTTCCGAATTATCATTTATTAAAACTCTTAAAACGTGCGATTGAGTTTTAACCTTTAAATTTTTCCGCTTTCGTCTTATAGGTCTTATATATGCCGCATTTGTGCTTACTCTAGCTCCATTTTGTTGCGTCATTTGTAATTTCATTACCCCGATTTGTGTTTCCGCATTTACATCGACCGTTGAAAATCCTTTTGTGTGACATAAAACAAAACAAAAAATAAAAATTTTTTCTTTTTTATCGTTCCCCATACATATGTACAGATAATTTCCCCCTTTTTACCTAACTCGTTCCATGCTTCAACCAATGCGTGTACACTTTGATCCAAACACGAAAATCTACTCACTAACTGAAAGCCATGTTTCCCATGATAATCCGGTTTATCCATCAAAACATCACAATCTATATTTTTTTCAGATTTTTTAAAATATGGCAAAACTTCTTCGTATCTCCAACCGTAATTTCCTTGATTTTCCCAAGAATCGTAATCCATACGATTTCCTCTAACGTACATCATGTAATTAATCGTACTTGACCCGCCTTAAATAAATCATTTTCGATTTTATTACCCTTTTTTTTTTTACTTAACTAGGTTTATTAACTAGAGTAATAAAATAATAATAATAATAATAAGTATTTCATAGAAGTGAAATGTTTTACATTTTGTACAAATTAAATAAACTTTTTATGGTTTTGTTAACTAACCCATAACTTTTCCACGTGCCCAATAACACTGACGATTAGGCCTAGACAAACATGAATGTTTTTGTGGTTGCATCATGTAAAACCAATCGATTGAACTCCTTTGTAACATGGGAGCAAATCCGGGAACTTGAGCAACTTTCGGTTCTTCCGTTCCTGCTTCCAATAAGAGAACCTTTAACGAATAACAACTTATAAAAGTGTCACATTATCATAAATAATAATAATAATAATATTTTGTAAAAATAAATGAAAATATAAACATCATGGGCTACCTTCCAATTAAATATTTCGCTTAACCTATTGGCGACCACACAACCGGCAGAACCAGCACCGACAACAATAAAATCATATTCTTCTTGTGTACTTTTTTGAGGTTGAGCCCTGTATGGAGGAGTGGGTAATTTCCTACAGGATGCCTCCATTTTCTGTTAGAAAATTTTTTTTTTGTTTGAATATATATATATATATATTTGTAATCGAACTACTCTGCTTATTTATTATTATTATTTATTTTTACGCCTTGGAAATAAAAATCTAAGGTTTGTGTGATGATGATGATGATGTTGGTGATGATGATCACAGTTGAACGATGATTTCTATTTTTAACAAAGAAAAAAAAATTATGTCCCATCAAATATTCGTTTTTGAATTGTACAAACTGTTTTAAATATAAAAATAAGTTTTACCTCATCGTCGACAAAATTTCCAAAATATTTAGTTATCAATGTCATAAATGCAACAAATGCTGGAGCACATGTTGTGACTGTGGTAAATTCACGACATATATTTGTCGTATCTCTCGGTAACCAAGAAACATTCATATTATTTCCTTTTCTTTTTTTTTTTTTTTTACTTTTTCATTAATTATCGATCACGAAACAATAGAGAATCTAATCTCTAATTTTAGTTTAGTATTTCTTCATCATCATCATCATCATTTATGATGTAGAAAAATTTTTCTTGTCGTTATTAAAAACGATACTTTGAATTCAATTATTATTATTATTATTATTAATTTCTTCCCTATTGAATCAATTAATAACTAAATTAAAAAATAAAATTTATTTTTCGTACCACTATTAAAAAAAAATACATAAATTGTTGTCAAAAAGTAAACAAACTTAAAACTGTCAAAACGAATAAACGTTAAATTAACTAATTAACGTTTTTTTTAAAAAACAACGGTTTATTATTCTAATCATTCCAATTTAAAAATTCGTTAAATTTAAATTTTACATTCGTACAAACTCTTTCATTTTAACGAAAAGAAAAAAAAAATATATTTCTCACTGCAGCACGTGTTGCACAACAACAGCTTCATATCATTCAACAGTTTATTTTGTCTTCTGCTAGCCATTTCCGTTTTCGCGAGTTGGCGGTTTTTCATATTTAAATTTTTTTAACGGACGTTATTCGATTCATCAGCCAATGGCAACGAACGAACGAACGAACGAAAACAAAGAACGAATTTTGAAAAATATTTTAATTATTATTAATTTAATTAATTTTTTTTTTGATTTTCTAACGAATTATATTATAAAAATCAATAAGGAAAAAAAAAACAATTGTCATCATCATCATCATCATCGTTATTAACCCTAATAAATCTTAAAAAAATAAAAAAAATCCGTAAAAATTATCATTATTATTATTTCAAAACGAGTTAAATTCGATGATTTGGTAAATTTTTTAAGTAATTTTTTAAATTTAAAATTAAAACGAATTTTTTTTTTAACGGAAAACATCCTTTTGTCTTAATTATAAATGACGTCACGTTTAATGTACAAAAAAAAAAAAAAACGATTTCAATTTTTATTTATTTTTTAAACTTAAATCTCATTTTAAAATATTATTATTATTATTATCATTACCTTTTTTTCACATTACTAATTATTATTATTATTATTATCATTTCATTTTATTTTTGCAACGTTTCAATTTTTCAAAATTTTAATTATTTAAAAATTTTTTTAATGGTATTTTATTTTATAATAATAATAATAACAACAAAAACCGGAAATACGTCATTTTTTATTAATGGCGGGGGGGGGGGAAAACAACGAAAATGAATTAAAAATTTTTTGCTGTTGTTAATAATGTAATGTTGGAGATTGAAAAATAAATAATAATAATAATAATAAAGAATATTCTAGAACTAATTTTTTTTAAATATAATTTTCCAAAACACTCTCGATAATAAAAGGATGCGAATTTTTTTTATTTCATTAAGTCCAAGGATTTTTTTGTTTTTTGTTCGCTAATGCCACGATTTTATTTATTCTTAACACGATGGATATTTTATAACGTTGTCATTGAAAAAAATATTATTATTATTATTATTATTAATAATTGTCTCAAAATTTTTCTTTTTTCTCTTTTAAAATAAAAAACTTTAAATAAATATTAATAATAATAAGTTTTTATTTTAAATAATTATTCTCACGTTAATTATTTAATTAATTATTTAAACGGGGGGATTTATTAACATTATTTTTTTGACGGCCTCGTTTATCATCCGGTAAAATTCGTTTTGTCAAAAATTTACATTGAATAAGTATTATTATCATCAAATTTTTCTCATAATCTTACGTGAAAATAATATTTTATTAAAATAAATTAAAATATAAAAAAGTGCGCAGTTGTATTTTAACGAGGCAGTAAAAATAAATTGAATTACGTGAATGATTTTCTTAAGGCTGACACAATTTCCCCCCCCCCTTCCCTCCCCTTCCCAAAAAAAATAAACCAAAAATCTTTTTTTTTTTTGTTACCGGTCAAGGTTTTAAGTTTACAATTATTATTATTATTATTATGATCACAAATTCCATTTTTAAAATTTTCACTTTTCAAAAAATTTAAATAAAATTTTTCGGGTAAAATTTTTTTTTAAATTAAAATTTACCGCGCCATTTTTCATCATCATCAAAATTATCCCGTTTAAAATTATCAATTAAAAATCAATAAATCAATAATAAAATCTAAATAATTTATTTATTTCGTTTTTATTAAAAAAAAAATCGATCGATCGTTATGTAAACATCACGAATCGATAAATTTTCTTTCGTGATCACTTTCGTTAAAAAAAAAAGGTCAATGTCAAAGAATGGATACCCGTAATAAAATCTATTGCCACGATTTTAACGACTAAACAAAAATAATAATAATAATAATAATAATAATAATAATAATGGTAATTATTATTATTTATAAGTTGGCACATTTGATTGCGTAAAAATTGAATTTTAATTTAATTATTTCACACGCGAACACAAAACGATTTTGTTTTTGTTAAAACCTGAGAACAAAACAAAACAAACAACAAACGATTTCAACGAAAAGAGAGTTTAATTTATCATTCGTAACGGAAAAAAACAATAATAATAATAATAATAATAATAATAATAATAATGGAGTGGAAATTGTTTGTTTGTTTTTAAAAGGAATTATACAATCGTATTGTTGCGACAGGACAACTCGATTGTTGCATCCGATAACAAATTATGATATCGTGATAAGATTAACCGCCACAGCATCCGACCTAAACTGTTACATTCAAGATGGCGGTTAAAAATGATTGTTATCATTAAAATGACGTCATCATCAAAGGAAGATTTTATTTTTTAAAAAAAAAAAAAAAACGCCACCACCGCCCATTCATTAAAAAAAAAAAAAAAAATTTTTTTTAAACAAACACATCGAAACAAATTAATCGCGATTATTTGCTAAAACAAACAACAAACAAACAAACAAACAAACAGACGATTTGTACGTAATTTTTTTTTTTTTTTTACGCAAATTTAACAAACAATTTTATATCGAAACACGAATGATGTGCGCAACCGTTTTATAAAATAATAAATTTAAATCAAAAAATTAAATTACGATGTTTAACGTATGACGTCATCAGTTCAAAACTCTTCTATTTACCCGAAATGAAGAGTTGAAAGGTCATTTTAAAAAAATTTCGTCACCTGATAAATTACAAATCAATTTTTGACCGTTACGAAAAAAAGTTATTAATTAAATTAACGCACGAATTTTCTTTTTTCGAAAAAAAAAAAAAAATATTTATAATCGGAAAATCAAACGATCGTAATTAAATTTATTTTTCATTTCATAATATTTTACCACGGTTAGTCAATGTGTATCATTATCTATTATTATTATAATAATAATAATAATAATAATTCATTCGTAAAATTTTTTTTTTTTAAACATTCGTGAAAAATTAAAAGGTCATAAAATTCAGAGAGAGAGAGAGAGAGAGCGTTTAAAATCGAGACGAAAATAAATTAAAAAAAATGGCGGATATAAATAACGTGATCAAAATTATTATTATTATTATGCCTTTCAACCTCTTAGAGTAGATATTGCATTATATTATATATAAAATCAAAATAATATTATTGGCTAATGATGAGAAACATGGCAATAAGAGGTTTTTTTCATTAATAAACATAATCGTGAGAACGTTTGCAATAAAAAAAAAAAAAATTTTTTCACGTTCGTTTTTATGTTTTTTGTTTTTAAAATGGAAGAAACAATGGCGGAACACGAATGCGAATTAATTACGTAATATGAATTTTCCCGCACGGAAAAGTTTTTTCTCTTTCCCCCCCCCTTTTCCCCCTTCCCCCTCCACGAAATCGCCAAAAAAAAAAAATTTTGTTAAGTGCGTCCGTGTGTGCGTGAGTACGAGGGCGTGTGAATAACGCGTTTGTTGTTGATTTTATTTTAGAAAACAAAAACAAACAAACAAACAACGTGAATTTAGGTCAATGTCAAAATACATAATAATAATAATAATAAAAACAAACAAAAGTAAAAAGCCTGGAACGATGATGATTACATTTTTTCGCCATATTGATTTTCATTTGATATCCGGTTATCATAAATTTAAGATGGTTTAACTAACGTCGGTAACACGATAATGTTTTTTTATAAACCTTAAGAGGTTCGTACGGGGCCCTTATCAACCCGGAAGGTTTTTAAAATTTTAAAATTATTGAATTGAGAGTGCGTCGAACTTTTTATATACCTGATTCGTACCACGTGTACGCAAGTTTTCACCCGAAAGCGTTTCATATATATCAATTTTGCAATTTTTTATCAAAGTTACAAAAACCTTAAAAAAAAAAAAAAAAAAACCTGAATTTTATTGGGATGAATTGAAAATTTTAATATAAAATTGCGCGAGGGCAATAATGTTGGGAATTTAAAAAAAAAAAATCATTATTATTATAAAATTTCCTTATTTTTTTTTTTTCTTTCCCTCCATTTTATTGTTAAAAGAAGGTCAGCATAATGAAACAAATTTTAAACGAGAAAAGGGGGAGGGAAAGAGAGAGAGAGAGAGAGTGTGTGTGTGTGAAAAGTAAGGGTAGAGAGTGGGGGAGAGAGAGAGAGAGAGAATATTTTTTTATGCATACAATATTTTGACCTTTTTTTTTTTTTAACGTTCGTTTTTCGTTCCATCTTTCGTACAAAAAAAAAAAAAAAAAAAAAAATTTCGTAATTTAATAATTCGCGTTTACTGTTCTTATTTTTTCCTTCCCTCTTTTTGTCTTTTCCTACTATATAAGTACCTGATATTATGTAAAAAACATTTTAGTTTCTGTCCAAGTGTCTCAACAAGCGTACGAGTAATTATGTGGAATACACGGGTAGGTAGTTGCAGTACTTTACGGATCATTAGTGTTTAAAAATTATTATTATTATTTGTAATAACTTACCTTATTTTTCCTTCATGAATTTTCTTTTAACTGTTTCCGGTTAAACTGCTTTCAACTTCCTGCGTTGCATTTATTTTCCTCCTAGAAAAAAAAGAAAAAAAAATTGAAATTAATTATTTTTTTTTTTTAAGAACATTTTTCAGAACAATTTTTTTTTTGTTTGTAAACAAAATCAATTTCCGGTTTCGAAATTTAAAATTAAATTATTTATTTTTCCGTTACAATTATGAATTGATTAAAAAAAAAAATTGTTTTTCTCTTGCTCGAGGCTTTTTTTCAATCCAGTTTTTTGCAAAAAAAATTTATAATTATTCGGCCCGGTTAATAAAAATATTAAATGCGCAATTTAGTTGTAAAAATAATTTATTGATATTTATTTTTTTTTAGTTTTTTTTGTTGGCTGCATTGTTTGTGGCAACAACACTTGCATTACCAAGTAATAAAAGAGAAGTTGGTGGTAGTTATTCATATCCATCACCTTCGGTTTCATTTAATGCCGGAGGAGGTAATTCAGGTAAATTATTTTTGAGGCAACAAAACAAAAAAAAAAAAATTTAGTTAACTATAAACAAGTTTATAAATTAGGTTTTTCGGGTGGAAGTAATTACAAATCAGGTTCATCATTTTCCGGTGGAAAATCATCATTTGGAAGTTCTAGTTTAAATTCTTATCAATCGGGTTCATCGAAAGGTGGAAATTTTGGATCATCTTCCGGTAAAATATTTTTTTCTAGTTTAAATTATTTTAATAAAAAATATTAAATTAAATTTAAATTTAATTTTTATTTTTAAAAAGGATCAGGTTATAACAATGGAGGCTTTGGTTCTTTTGGAAGCTCTGGTCAAGGTGGTGGTAGCGGCTTCGGAGGCTCAGGACATGGAGGCTCATTCGGAGGAGGACACGGTGGAGGTTTTGGAGGATCTGGACAAGGCGGTGGTTACGGAGGATCCGGACAGGGTGGATCATTTGGAGGAGCAGGACACGGTGGCGGTTTCGGAGGATCCGGACAGGGTGGATCATTTGGAGGAGCTGGTTTAGGTGGTGGTTTTGGAGGTTCTGGACACGGTGGTAGCTTCGGAGGAGCCGGTCAAGGCGGTGGTTATGGAGGTTCCGGTCAAGGCGGTGGTTCCGGAGGCTTTGGAAAAGGTGGTTCCTTTGGAGGAGCCGGTCAAGGCGGTGGTTTCGGAGGAGCCGGTCAAGGCGGTGGCTTCGGAGGCTCCGGACAAGGTGGAGCTGGCCAAGGTTTCGGAGGTTCGAGAGGTTCGGGTGGATCTGGTGGATCTGGAGGTGGTATGATGATGGGAGCCAGTTACATGAGAGCAAGTTCTCCTTATTACAACTTTCAAGTGATGCTGGATTGAAGTGATTTCTACAAAAAAAAAAAACTTTTTACAAACATTTTACCTACTGTGATATTAAACAATTTTATAAAACAATACTAAATTTGTTTTATAAAATCAAGTGAATGAAAAAAAAAACACTTGAAATGTTAAAAAAAATTTAAAAGGTTGTAGTAAGATTTGTAAAATATTTTACAAACAGTGTTGCCAAATATCAATTAATGTTCAATTAATATTTTATAAAATAATTAAAACAACTTTTTTTTTTTTTTTTAGAAAGTAAAACATTTTAGTAAGTTTATCTCTCTTTGTACTTAAATTTTAAATTTAAAAAAAAAATTTTGATTTTCTTTAAAAATAAAACGTGATAAAATCTTATAAAGAATATCATTTTATCAAAAAGATAAATAATAATAATAATAATCCTTATCATGATGATAAATAATCACTAACCTGAATTTTTCCTTTAAGCGATTATGGAAAAAAAAAAAAATTTTGGTTATTAGTCTTCGTCAAATTGCGACAATCTAGACTCTCTCAAATTTGAAATTTGTTCTTTTTGCTGTTCGTACAATTTATAATAACTTCCTAAAAAAAAAAAAAAATTTAAATTATTTTTTTTATAGACTTTAAGTTAGAAAAAAAATATAAAAAAAAATACTTAACCTTGTTTTTCCATTAGTTTTTGATGTTTTCCAAATTCTTTAATGTAACCATTTTCGAAAAAATAAATAAAATCCGCAACATTGGATACGGAGGATAGATAACTCGATGATAGGAGGACGGTACGAGAAAAACAAGCTTTTAATATGGCCGTTTCCATAAGCATTTGTGCATCTTCGTCAATTTCAATTCCGATATTTTCTATTAGTAAAAGTCTCGGATCTCTTAACAAAGCTCTAGCCAAAGAAAGTCTTAAAATTTGACCCGGGGTCATTTTTTTACAAACTTCTTCGGTCATTATCGTGTAATATCCCTAAATAACAATTTTCGTTTTCGTTTTAGTATTTATTACGGTAATCGTTTTACAAAATTTTTTATTACCTCCGGTAACGTTATTATAAAATTATGTATATCGGCTTCTTTTGCAACGGCAACAATATCATCCATACCAACGTATGTTTCAATAATGTCTCTGGCATTATTCACGCTGTACGATATGTTTCTGGCAACGGTTCTTCTAAAAAATTTATCATTACCATCAACCAATCCGACATTTCTTCTTAGTGTTTTCAAACTGAATTCTCTACTGATGTCGAATTCGTCGATCATCTGGAAAAAAAATAAAAAAAAAAAACATTAGAATATGATACATAAATAAAGCGATAAAACAATAATCACGTGACACTTACGATACTTCCCGATGTCGGTTTATAAAATTGATTTAATAATTTAATGGGTAAAGTGGAACCAGAATTTAAAAAACCAGTTAATGCAATTATTGTTTGCCTTTCGTTTATTTGTATATTAATGTCGTATAAACGTGGAATTAAATTATTACTCGCGTGTACAAAACTTATGTGTTTCATTTTAACATATCCAATGGTAACCTGAAATTCACGACGAGTAAATATACCAAGGAAATATAGGTTTCCATTTTTAATAATAAATAAGCGTGAAAAAAAAAATTTCAAAATCCACGTTACGAAAATATTATTATTATTATTATTATTTCTTACATAATTTCCTAATTCGAATCTACTTTTTGTTAGCGACCGAGCTCTTGCAGATGATGAAGGTATAAGATCTAAAAGTTTGGCACATGATCTTAAACATGGACGACGATTAGGCATTATCATTAAAACTTGACTCAAAAGAAGCGTTCCCAAAATTAACGACTCCAAAACTCTGTTAAATGGTAAATTATTTCTTTTATTAATTAAAAATTTACTTTTGGTTTAATTAAATTTTTATTAAACATACTTAAAAAAATCAGTGAAAGAAATTTCATCGTCTTGTAATAAAATTCCACCGTAGAGCATGCAAACGGAATAAGCAAAATAAGGTATGCTTTGAGAATAACCAAATAATAATGATTGAATTTTTCTACTATCGAAACAAGATGGAGTCGTATAATTGAATAATTTTTTATAATGTGCCATGTAATAATCGACCATGTTTAATATTTGTAAAGTTTCCGCATGTTTCAATAGAGTTTTAACAAACTGCAAAACAAAAAAAAATCGTTTTTGTTTTTTTGCGTTTAAATAATTATTAATTTTTTTTTTTTTTTTTTTTAAATTTTATTCTTTCTCACTTTATTTGCTTTTTTATATTTTGATACGAAAACGTCAGAGGTTTGAAAACGTGATAAATAATATAATCCGTAAAATAAAAATGGTGAAAATCCCAAAACGACAAGACCTAATTTCCATGAATGATAAAGAGATACGAGGGTAGATATAACAATTATTCCTCCAACTTTAATTGAGAGTACCATTTCGGGTCCCGCCGCCTGGAAAAAATCAAATTTTTTAATTATTTTTCTCCCTCCTTTCCCTCAATAAAACAAAAATTTTAACATTAAAATTACTTGCCAATGGTATGATTCTCGCATCGTGACGTAATAATGTCAAAAGTGCCCCCAAATAATTTTCCTCTTTATCAAAAAATGACATATCCTGATGTATCAAAGCTTCGAATGTTTGTTTTCTTAATCTTTTTGTTAATTTTGAACATGCAACTGCTATCATGTATCCCTTGAAATAATTTTTTTTTAATATAAAATCAACAAATTTTTATTTTTTGAATTACAATTCATTAAAATAAATTAATTTACTTCGACCATTTTTGCTATTCCGGATATCAAACCCGCGACTAGAAACATTTGTGGAAAAAAATTAATATTTTCTTCTATTTCTTCTTTTGAACTCAAAACAATGGCTCCCAAGGATTCACCGAAAAGGGTTGCATAGGCCGGAAGTGAAAAACCCATAATTGTAGCCGCGATGGCAGCCGTCGTCAAATAAGGAAATTCTTTTCGATTGAGAGTTAAAACTTTCCAGCAGTTAACTTTACGTTTTATTTTTTCCTTTTTGGAAATTTTTTATAATAATTATTATGTTTTGTTTCGCGAGTACTTATTTATTTAAATTACCTCTTTTTCATTATCGTACGTGGATGAATACGTGTTATTTTTTGATATTCTCGTTATTGCGACTTCATTTTGAATCATTTCATCACGTGAAAAATCAGGTCCTTGTTTTATTTTATTTGAATAAAAATAATTTTTTACATCGGGTACTCCGGGTTCGAAATCTATTATTATCTTATCCGATTCTGACCTTTCGATAAAAGATCTAAATTTAGAACTTTCCGATAATAATTTATTATAAGTTCCACCTTCCAAATCTCCATCTTTTAAATGAATAATAAAATCGCTTGATTTAATTATATCTAATTTGTTAGTGACAACAATTACTGTTTTTCTATTTTGCGATAACTGCATAATAATAAATTAATTAATTAATATTTAACAAACATTTTGTTTTATTTTTTTTATTTTTTAATGTGCTTATACTTACGAAATCAGTTATTATGGCCATTTGAGTGAATATATTTATGTTATTCATGCAATTGTCCAACATTAATAAATCAGGATCGTTTAATAAAATCCTTGCAATGGCTAATTTTTCTTTTATTTCATCCGGCATGTCGTGATTTATCACTGAATCGTATCCCTGTAAAATAAATAAATTTAAATTAGATGGGGTTGCTTTTGTTGTTTCTGATACGTGCGTACCTACACACACACACACACGTGCACAATACCTGTTGAAGTGAAGTTATGTACGAATGAACGTTAACCATTCTGCAAACGTACATTAATTCGTTATCAACATCCGGTCCTTTTTCTCCTCTTAATGCTTCCCGAATAGTTTCACCGAACAAAGCTGTTTTTTGTGGGACGTAACCAATACGATTTCTCAACCACGTTGAATTTATATCATTTATATTTGTTTTACCCAAACGAATGGCACCTTCTTTTATCTGATGAAGTTTGATGAGAAGTTTTAAAAATGTCGATTTCCCGCATTTCGGTTTTCCAACGAGACAAGTCAAAGAATACGGAGGAATTTTAATACTAATATTATTTAACGTAGTTTTTTCTGATCCTGGATAAGTAAAATAAATTGATGAATATAATATTTCACCAAAAACATTATTATCTACTTTTCTCAAACTATGCTCAATGTCTGCCTCTTTTACTGTATGCATAATCTAAAAAGAAAAAAAAAAATCATGGTTCGTTAGTAACGTTTGAGTGATTAAAGGGGGGAGGGTGGAAAAATTAGTGGAAATTGATTTTTTATTATCACCACCTCATTATACGATTTTGTAGCTTGTTGTGTTATGATAAAAAAAATAGGAATTTTAAGAAAATTAACAAAACATATTTGCATGCAAAAATTAACGACGATTAATATATCAGGAGTTTCATTTCTACTTTTTGATTCTAATGCCATTGATAATCCTTGCCAGAATGTAAGTGCGTAGCTAGTATATAAAAGAATATAAAGTAATCCGGTGACAAAACCGAAAAACATCCATGTGTTTATTCCGGCTGTTTGTGATGTGACAAGTAATTTATCAAAACGGCGAATTTCAATTGTTTCTCCTTCATAAGCTTTTACCAAATGTATATTGAGAAAAACATCCCTAGCCAAATTTTCAGCTATTCTATAATGATTTTTTTCTGAATCTGTCAAATATTTAAATATCTAAAAAATTTTAAAAAAAAGATTTAGGATAACATAGTATAAACAAAATTCACATCATTCATTTTTAATATTAAGGAAAAAAATAAAATTACTTACAACAACTGAAAAAAATAACAAAACAGATAAAACAACAAATAATACAATTAACATTGATGTTAATATGTGATGATTTAAAAAAGCAATCACAAGTGAAGTTGTAAAAACAGAAAAACTCAAAATCATTGTTCCAAAATTATCACCTACACTATTTGAAAAATTCTGTAAATGACTGAAATTTAAAATGAGATAATAATAAGTATTCAATTATAATTGATATTTATATTACACAAATGAAATATTTTGCACTCACTGGTGAGATTTTAAAAAAACATCGACATAACACTGCTTATTGTTTACTGGTTGCTTCAAAACGGCACTTAAATAACGAAACTTTAAATTTTTCATCTGTGAAGAAGAGTAAAAACTATGGAGTAAAGAAAAAACATATAAACAAACATTTATAAATCGTCATACCTGTTTTTCCGCAATGTAATTTAATATGAATGAATAAGAAAATGTCAAAATAAAAATTAAAAATCCCAACAAACATGTTTCTATTGCGTACATTTCTATGAGTCCGCCTAAATTTTTACTGTCGAAAAAAAAATCATCTTGTTTTAAAAACGTAAAACGCAAGTGATTCGCCCTGTTGGCAAAAAAAGTAAAGAAAACCGTTATTAAAAATGGCCGCCGCCTTCATCGACACTAAAATTATCAAAATGATTTATTTATCGTTTGACATTTCGTAAAAAAAAAAAAACTATCAAAAAATAAAAATTTGACCGTGAAAAAAATTCAAATTAATTTTTTTATCAAGTTTTTTTACAAGTTAAAATTAGACAAAAATTTAAAAATTAAAAAAACAGGAAAATTGATTAATTACCATACTGTTTGAAAATAACTGCGTTCTTCTTTGGCTTCTTTTTTAAGTTGATACTGTATGAAAATAGTAACTAAATCGGCAAAAAGAAGTACAATAAGTGGTAAACATACTCCGGCCAATACAGCCAATAATATACCCAACACCAAAAATAATTTTTCCCAAAATGATATAAAAGCAAACTGAAAAATTGAATTTTTTTTTTATTTATTATTTATAAAATTCACATAACCAAAATCACAAAACGAATAAAAGCTTTTTTGTAAAAAAAAAAAAATTTGAAATAATAAAAATTAAACCTTTTGGCATAAACAATTTGTTGCAAATTTAAGTCCTTTGAAATTTTTCTTTTTATTATTTACAGAATCTTCATCAAGCCATTTTTGTGCAGGCATGTTTAATAATGACACATTGTAAATTAAAAACTTCTTCTGCTTATGATTTTTAAAACATTATTTTTAAAAAGTATTGTTTATGTTAATTTCCAAGGTAATAATTTGTCCTTTTATAATAATTACAAAAAAAAAAAAAAAAAACAGTTAAAAAGAAAATTTGAGTTTTTTTTAAAATTATTTTTCTAGCATTCCTATCAAATACATTCTATTTTATTTTTTTATTGTAAATTGTGCATTTTATTTCCTATTATTCATATAAAGTAATCATTATTTACAAGTGGCATTAGAAAAAAATAAAAAAACTTTTTATTCGATTGTTTTATTTAAAAAAAAAAAATTTGTATTCTTCTTTTATTTTTACTACTTTTCCTTTCCAAAATAATTGAAAACCTTTGCTAATTATGCTTGAATTCCTAAAAATGAAAAGTTTTATTTAATAAATTATTATCATTATTGAATGACATATCGATGTAAAACATAATTAATAGAAAATTTTTTAATAAAATAAATAAACTTTTGTGATTTTTATTTATTATTCTGGAAAACGCTTTTAAAAATTTAATAAAAATTTTAATAAATCAAACTCTGATGTTTCGATTTTTTCTAATCTAAAATTTATAATGAAAAAATTTACTCAATTTTTAAACTGAAAGAAAATCTCAATGCAAAAGATTTTCATATTGAATTTTTCCTACATATAACTAATAATAATAATAATTTCCGTTGTTTAAAATTAGAAAAAACCAAATTAAAAATTTATTTAATTTAAATTACATGAAAAACAAGACTAAAATTAATAAAAAATTTTTTTTATTTAATTATCAGGATTTAATTGACTGTCATCATTTTTTTCTTTTACGTTAATATTAAATGAATTTCTAAGTGAAGCTCTTTTCGGGGGTCCTTTCGACAGTAAAAATTCTAATTTATTTTTTATTTGGGATTTATTTAATGTTTTTATGTTGTACTGTGACGACGTGGTTTCAACGACATTTTCCAACCAATCCATTTCTTCATCCGCTCTGTATCTTAAAATGGCTTCTTTTAGAGTATCATTCATGCTTATGTGACTTTTCAATAATCTGTTTAATTTTTCTTTAAAATTTTTAACAACATCTTCGTTTTCATCATTATTATTCTCATTAGATTTATCGAGTATTGAATTGTTATTAATATCATCATCACCACCGCCATTACCACCGCCACCTTTATTTGATTTCCTTAAAACGACTTCGTCTTCATCATATAATTTCGATTTATCTTTACATATTTTAGATTCTATTATTTTAATTAAATTCGAATTAACAGCATCTCTTTCGTTTTTATTTCTTTTATAAAAATTATTATTATTTTCTTCTCCTTCTTTCATTTCCGTTAATTTGTCATCATTTTTATCATCATCCAATATGACTTCTTCCGGTTTTCCATCTTTTTTATTATTTTCCTCTGACGAAACAAAATTAGCATCTTCATCGGTTAAATTATTATTATTATTTGTTTTTAAAGAACCCTCGTCAATAATACATGTTAAAAAATTATACGTGATATCAACGACTTGTAATTCGTAATTATCCTGTGGGAATTCTTTTTCTTCTTCTTCTTCTTCCGTATGAATTTCTGCCACGCATTCCCATTGAACGGTTTCATCTTTTACCGGCGAGTGTTGTTGAATTTCTTTCTTCGATTTTTCCTTTTTTGATGTTTTTTTTTCTGAAATCTTCGTTGAAGCCGTTTGAAACTCATCATTAACCATTGTTTTATTTTTTTTTTTATTTTCTTCTTCTTCTTCCCCGTCATCATTATTATTCTGATTAACATGGTCATTTTCAAAAACGGGATTAACGGCACCTTCGTAAAATGCTTTCTTTTCCGTTTTGATTTTCCATATGGATTCGCTTAATTTTAATGCATTCGATCTATTTATTTGATAAACTGAATTTTTCCCAACATCTTTCCTTCGATTTTTATACCTGTACCACAGGAAATGAGGTAAAATCCCTAAAAAAAAAAAAAAAAAAAAATTTCGATTGATGACGTATAAGATTTTTACATTCGAACCTCTCAAAAATCTTACCTATCGCCATCCAAATTACAAAAAAAATTTTTGGTAATGAATCTAATAAAACCATAAATAAAATATTTATTACAATTGTTAAACAAGGTATCAAAGGTATTAAAGGAACCTAAAATCATATTTAAATTATAAAATTACAATTTAAAAAAAAAAAAAAAAGAAAAAAAAACATTCTTTTTTGATTGAACCTTAAATGGAATTTGTTCTAGATATTTCGGTTGGAAACTTATTGATGCAATTGTAATAAGTATTAAAAATAAAAATATTGCAAATGGTATTAACACATCCATTTTTCCTTTTATTAAAAAATTACTAAACAGACCAAAAAATATAGAAAAACCAATCGACGAACCACCTGAAATCAAAATAATAATAATAATAATAATAATTTACATAAAAAATTTTTTTTAATATTTATTTACTCTAATTAACTTACACAATATAATTAAATTAATAACGACTATTCTTTCGGTGAGTTTTGTCGGATTGTGAGAATTATAATAAAAAAAATTTTTCAATAGAGTTTTTAATGTTATTTTAATTTCAAAATTTTCAACCCTTTTTCTTTTCTTGTCATCCCTTGCTATATCCCAATTGTCTTTTTTTACGTACCTGAAACGACAGTGGGAAACAAATTAATTTTATTCATAACAAAAAAAAAAAAAAGATAAATTTGAATTCGGTACCTTAGTAATATGACGTCGAATGCGATGATTAGGGAAATAAAGAGGGCGGTGAAAACCGTTAATGACACTAGAATGTGAAAAGTAAAAAATCCACCAGCCAAAATCGTCAACAATCCTCCGAATAAAATTGCTGGTATTGGAATTTCTCTTTTGAAATATTTACGTGCCAAAAACCGGAAAAGTAATTCGTCGTTGGCCATTGATCTAATTATTTTGGGAAGTTTAAAAGTCACTCCTATAAGACTGGAAAAAAAGAATGACATGAATAATATTTTTACAATGTGAATAAAAAAAAAAAAAAAAAACCGTTGGTATTACCTGGTGTAAAATCCAAAACCACTTCCAACGGCAATTATCCATTTCATTTTTTCAAAAGCAAATGGCAACGCAGCACCGACATTATTTTCGTAATAGGGTGAAGTTAATGTAAGAACGATTGATGAACTTGCAAAAATAATTAATGTGACCAAAATTGTGCCTTGAATTCCTAAGGGTATGGATTTTTGAGGAGTTTTTATTTCTTTACCTGAACAAAACATTAATCATTATTATTATCATTAAATTTAACGTCTAATTCAGTTAAATAAAGTTGTAACAACCTGTGTTACCAATCATTTCAAAACCTACAAATCCATAGTAGCTCAAAGCAGCTCCCTTAAGAATTCCCAACAAACCATAAGGAATAAAATTTTTATCAATAAGTAGTTTTATGTTGAAATTATCTTCATACAGGTACCAATTTTTCAAATTTGCTAAAAGCAACAAGGTAGGCAAAATTATTTTCAGCAAACAAGAAAAAAAGATACAATGAAATAATTCCGTTTACCTTTTGTCGTTCCATTGATTATGACCGTTACCAATAGTAACAAATTACAAATGGTAAAAATTCTTCGTACAATTCCATAATCCTTCCATCCGCAAGACATCAATATGGTTATTATTATGATAAAAATAGGAGAAAACAAATCGATGTAAAGAGAACCATAATTAGGATTCATGGGTACTATTCCTTTCAAAAATCCTGAAAAATGATTATTGAGTATTGCGTCGATGAAGGTAAATATTCCTTTTGCAACACTTGCTGAACCTTAAAAATAAAAAGGTATAAAATTAACGTTTTCCTTTGTACAGCCAATAATGACAATTGTTTAAAATAAAGTTCCAGTTCAATTATACCTGCTAAATATTGTAAAATGAGTGCCCAACCATAGACGAATGATATATTTTCACCATGATTGCAATAAGAATAAAAATACGATGAATCCGCTTTAAAAAATTTAACTTGAAATTCAGACAAACATAAACCTGTAAAAAATAAATAAATTATTAATATTATCAATCACGTTATTTAATATTAATTAATTTTTTTTCGATTTAATAAAAAAAAAAATTATTATACCTGTTAAAATTGCCGCGAAACCCGATAGAAAAATTGATATAAATGCAGGGGGGCCAACTATTTCTTTTGTCACGTAACCTAATAATACGTAAATTCCAACTCCTACGCTGTTGCCAATTCCTAATTCGATCAAATTAATAAACGAATTTAATATTTTTGATTTTTTATACCTTTCCATTATTTCAAATCTAAAAAATTAAAATTAATTATTAGTATTATTATTATTATTATTAATCTCTTTTAATGATGATGATGATGATGTAAAAAACAATTTATTTTTATACTATTACGTTATTACCATTTATCATAAAAAATAATTTAAAGTATTTAATAAGATAACAAATAATAAAAAAAAAAAAGGATTAACTAAAAAAACTTTTTCTTTTATCTGAATGATTTCGATCATAATATTATTAAATAACATACATAATATGATTGTAACAAAAGCAAAATTTAAAATTAATCCATCATCATCATTATTATTATTATTATTATTATTATTATTATTTTGTCAAATTTAATAAGAAAAAAATAAAAATTTTTAAAATTTTTTTTCATTAATCAAAAATGATTTAATTTCTTTTTAATTATTTACTCCTCTTTCTTTTATTCTATTTTTATAAATTTATATTTTCCAGAATGTTCTTTTATCATTCATTATTAACATTTAATTAAAACAAATAATAATAATAATAATAATTAATTTAACAAATAAAAATTTAAAACCGTTATTTAAAAATAACTTATCACTTTTAACCTTTTTTAAACTAATTTTTATTTATATAAAAAATTATTAATCTCAACTATTTTATTTATTTATTTATTTTTTTAATTCATTTTAATAAACTTATTTTAAAAATAAACTAATTAATTATACGAATACATAATTGTTAAAAAACAAAAAAATTTTTTTTTAAAAAAAACGCGTGGTAATGATGATGTTACTTTATGTGTAACAAATCGTAAGTTGAACTGATAAGATTCAGGTTGATAATAAAACAATAGAATGTGTTTCTGTTATGATAAGATTTTAAATTTAAAAAAAAAATTAATTTAATTACTCATCGGTTGTTTAAAAAAAATTTTTTTTTTAAATCTTATCGTTTAAAAAAAAAACATTTCAATATAATTTTTATAAATTATTTATTTATTATTTGTAATAACCGTTATTTATTTATTTATTTTATGGTGATAATTTTAATTCATTATTAAATAATGTATTTGAAACAGAAAGAACAATTTTTTTTTTACATTATGTTAGGATTTGAAATTTTCAAATATTTAAATATAATATTTAGAACCATGCTAAGAATTGATTTTTTTAATAAAAAAAAAATTAATTTAAATTTTATTTATGATTTAATTAAAAATTTTTTTTTTTTTCTTTTATAAATTCATAGTCATGAACTTAAAATTCAAGGCCCTCATTTAAAACACGATCAAAAAAATTAAAATTTTTTGATTTTAATTAATGTTAACTTTATAAAAAAATTTTTGTTAGAATTTTATTTTTGCTCTTGTTAAATTATTTAAAAAATGCTGTTACTGATTAAATATTTTATCAATGTGTGTCTCTTAATAAAAGCAAAAATTACAACATTATTAATTTTTTCTCCATCGAGAATTTCAGGTCACGGTTTATTTATTATTAATTTCTTTTTGACCTCTTTTTTATTTTATTATTTATAAATCTCATAAAAACATTCATTTTTTTATAATTTTTTTATTTTATGTTAAAATTTATAATTTAAACTCTCATCATCATCATCGACTTCCGTTTTATCTTTTTTTTCCACGCCAACTTCTTTTGACTTGGTAAGAATGCTATTTTGTATTCCATAAGTAAAATAAATAATAATTCCTAAAAGGATCCATATTCCAAATCGTATCCACGTGACTGGATCAAGCATCAACATGAGATATAAATTAAATGTGATGCTGATGGCTGGTATCAATGGAATCAGTGGTACCTGAATTTTAAACAAAAAGAAGAAATTAATACTTTTATTTGAAACAAAATATATGAAATAAATTTCTATGAATTACGGACCTGAAAATAAAGTTTTTGCTTCGATTTAGGTTGTAGTGAAATTATTACAAGTAACACAACAGCTCCTGTTGTCAAAATTGTAAAAATTGTTATTGCCCAAGGAGTTGCATTCCCCATTTCATCAGGTAAAAAAACTATGAAGGACAAAGCTCCGAGTATGATAAAACCTAAAAAAAAAAAAAAAAAAAAAAAAAAAAAAAAAGACACGTGAGAATGGAAAAATATTTATTTTTATTATAATAATTAAAAAAATTTACACTACAAAATAAAAAAACACAAAATGAAACTAATGATGAGGAAAAACTTGTCGGCGTTGTAAATTTACGAAATTGAAAAAAATGTTTAAACATTTTTGACGTCATCGATATATTTTTATTATTATTATTTTTCGAATCGTTTAAACTATTTATTTTTTCTTCTTCGTTTCCACGATACCTACGAAAAACAAAAACAGGATTCTCTTTAAAACATCTCTTTATAAAATGTCAAAAAAAAAAAAAATTTTAAAACGACCTTAATAATATAACACAAGCAGCAACTATGGTGTATGCCAAAAGTGTACCAATCGACATCATGTCAATTAATTGTGACAAATTGAAAATCATCGCCATAATACCTGTAGAAAAAATTTATCATCGTCATCATTTTAAGGTTACAAAAATTGATAAATGTTATATATATAATACCGGTTAAAAATCCAGAAAATATGGTTCCTATCATTGGACTTTTATATTTTTCATTAACTCTTCCTAATATTTCATACATTAAACCATCGCTTGACATGGCATATATTATTCTTGGCAGAGGAAGTAAACTACCCAAAAGACTCGGAAGTAATCCAAATAAAGCTCCTATACTGACAATCCATTTTGCTGCAATCCATCCGATGGCATCAAAAATTGACGATAAAGGAGCATTTACGTTCTTGTAAAAAATTAAAAAAAAACGGTAAACAAATGATTATAAACAATTAAAAACGATTACGTTTCAATATTATTATTATTATTACAAAAATAATTACTTGAATTTTTCCAATTTTTCGAGGGGGAGTAATTAGGATAAAACCTTGAATTTGACATTGAATATAATAATTAAAAAATCATTTAATTATGTCTTACTTGATCATAATAAGGCCACATAAGAGTCAATACGGTCGAAACACCAAAATAAGTTAAAAAAACAATAAAAAGAGATGAAACAATCGCAATTGGAATTGATCTTCTTGGTGTTTTAGCTTCTTCACCTGTTGTTGCAATACAATCAAATCCGATGAAACCGTAAAAACACGTTGCGGCACCTTTTAAAATCCCTTTTTTTGACAAAAAAAAAAAAAAAAAAAGAAAAATTAGTTAATTTTTTATCCGCCATTTTTCTTTTTAATAAGAAAAAGAAAAGAGTTTTACCTGTAAAACCAAAAGGAGCAAAACCACCTTCACCAGCACCTGGTGGTACTTTATCTTTAGGTAAAAACCAATTTTCAACATTTGCTGTTAAACAGAAAAACAATAACTTAAAAAAATCCAAAAAAAATTATTATTATCATAGAAATATAATAATAATTACCATTAATGGCACCCGATACGATAACAAATGCAACAACGCATAAATTTAATATTGTCAAAATGTTATTAATAATTGTTGAACTTTTTAATCCGAATGCCAAACAAACTAGAAAAAAAAAAAAAAATTTGTCAAATTTAATTTTAAAAAGTTTAATTTGAAAATGATAAAATTATTTATTACTTGATAATAAAACAACAATTCCAAAAGCTAAAAAATCTGGATAATCTCCTAAAAAATCAGAATTCATTGGAAAATGCGTTTTAAAAAAATCTGATATTACATTTCCCAAAAGTTCATCCAAATATGTGCTCAATGCTTTTGTAACACTTGCCGTTCCTGTAATTATAAATTAAAAAACGGTTAAACTTTCCACCCCCTCCCCTCCATAAGTGGCATTATCATATAAACACAAACCTATGACATATTCCAATATAAGATTCCAACCGATTAAAAATGCAATAAATTCACCAACCGTACAATAACAATATGCATATGCAGAACCCGATTTTGGATTTCTTGCACCGAATTCACCGTAGCAAAATCCAGCAAATGCAGATGCAATGGCAGCTATCAAAAATGATATTATAACAGCTGGTCCTGCACTTTCTTTGGCAACTTCACCGGTTAAAACGTATATTCCGACACCCAAAGTCGAACCAACTCCTAAAATTATAAAAAAAAAAAAACAAAAAAAAATGGAGTAAAAAAATTTAAAAAAAAAAAAAATATTTAAAGTAATTATCGTGACTTACCCAAAAGTGTTAAATCCAGTGACGTCAAAACTCTTGCCAATTTCGTTTCCGTTAAATTATTATTATCTAAATTTTTCGTTTGAAATAATTTTTTATAAAAATTTGAGAACAAAAAAGTAGTCATTTCTAATTATAAAAAATTTTCTTTCTTTCTTTCTTTCTTTCTTTTCTTTTCTTTTAACGATTTGATTACACCTATTAAAACGATCTCTATTATTATTATTATTATTATTAATTAAAATTTTCCACTTTTAACTGATTTTTTTTTTAAAAAAAAAAAACTTTTTTTTTTTTCTTTTGCACATTTAAAAAAAAAAAAAAATTTTTTAAATGATAAGATTTTTCCATTCGATTAAAATAAAAATCATTGATTTTCCATTTTAAAAAAAAAAATGTACAGATAACAGATTAAAAAATAATAATAATAATAATAAATTTTCTTATTTCAAATTTTTATTTATTATTATTATTAACTTTTTTTTTCTTTAATTTCCCTTAATAATAATAATAATAATTACAAGTAAGGGGGTACCTTTAAATAAAAAAAATTAAAACGATTACATGAGTAATTTTCGTCATTAATTATCACAAAAAAAAAAAATTAATCCTAAAATTACTCTGATAAATTTTTTTTTTTTGCCTTGATTAAAACAATAAAAAAAAAAAACAAATAAGAAATATTATTATTATTATTAATAATAATTAAACAAATTAAATCGAATTTTTTTTTTTTTTAAAAAATCGAACCTTTAATTAAAATTGTAAAATAAAAAATCACAAACACTTCTTCGTATTAAAAAAAAAAAAAAATTAAAAAAATTTTTTAATTGCTTGCAAAGTGTTTGATATGATACCACCAGGCTAATAATGATAATTGAAAATAATTTTAATATTTAATTAATTTTGTTTGATAAAAAAAAAAAAAAAAGAAATATTTTAATTGATTAACAACATTCAAAGTATTCAACGTATGATATACGTTAGAAAAAAAAATAATAATTTTTTAATTAACTTATTAAAAAAATAATTAATAATACTTGTTTAAATTAAATCACAATTTTTTTTTTCACTGCATTTTCCGTAAATTTTTTTTAATAAGTATAAACATTTCTTTTTTTTTTTTTTAGAAACTTTTGAAATTGTAAAATAATATTTTATGATTGTGTACACACACGAGTCGTACTTAACTTGGATTAAAAGTAACACCCATTATTTACCCAATATGATATTGAATAAGCAGGAAAAAAACATAAATCGAAATTTGATTATTTCTTGTCGTTGGATTGATATTAAATTTAAAAACAATTTTCATTTGAATTTAAATCCCTGAAATTAAAGCAAAAAAAATAAAAAATAAAAAAATAAACGTACGATTCGTTATTATATATTATTTTCAAATTAAATAAATTATTTTTTTTTTAAACGTATTAAAAAATTTATTAATAAAATTACAAATACCTACTGAATTAAATAATAATTTTTTTTTCATAACTCAAATTTGCACGCAATATGTGTATAATATTACGTGTAATTTTGGTATTATTTATTTATAATGTAAAAATTACATTTACAAATCATAACAATAATTATTATTATTATTATTATTTAATTTAGAACTTTTACAAAAATTTCTTAAAAAAAAAAATAATAGAAAACCTAAAACACTTAAACCTTAGGTGATTGCGTTAAATGATGCGGCGGTTTTATTTTGAAATAAAAGTGGATTTGTTGCACATCCAGGACACGTTCTAAGTGAATCGTGAACAAATATGTCGCAGACGCCGCAAAATCTTTGCTCGCATTTGTTACATTTGTATAACTGAAAATTTATTCATGATTTTTTCAAATTATTTATTCTCGTCAGAAATGTACGTGAGAATAAAATGAACTCACATATGTATCTCCTTCGGAAAATTTTTTTTGGCATCCGAAACAGTAACCTTCAGCATTTTTCCCATCGAACCTTTCAAAACTTTGAACCGGGAAAAGGTGATGAAAAGTTCTGGCTAGATGTGGAGCAGACACTAATGTTAAACTGCATACCTTACATTCGACAGGAAGTTCGCAATATTTGGCTGCACATTGTGGACACTTGTATCCATCCGATTTTAATTTAACCTCGGAGTCGTCTAAATGGCTGTGAAAGAAGAAAATAAAAATTTAAACATTCGATGTAATGAAAAAAGTAAATTTTTTTTTTCTTTTTGTTTTTCTTACCACATGCACAATCCTAATGAAGATTTGTCATCGTGCAATGAATGATGAGGAAAACCCATTTTTATTAATGATGCACTCAAATTACTTGTCATTGCAGGTGGATCTATTTGTTGAAATAATTGATTCCTGAAAACAAACATTTATTTATTTAATTCATACCTAATAAATTTAATTTCCTAATATTTCTTGTTTATAAATATGAAAAAAGGACTTACTTGAAATGAACATCATCTAAAATAACACTGTAAGTCCCTTTGGTTTCTTTGGTTAAAGTTTTATAAACATATACTTCAGCAGCCAATCCTATAACTGAGCATCGAATGTTTTCTTCTTTCATAAACCTAATAGTATCAGCTACATTACCAGGATCACAAGTAGTCAGATTAGCTATGATTGCAATGACTTCCCTACTGGCATGTGTGGGTCTTAATTTTAATGATTTTCCAGCTAATTCCAAAGCATTTTGCAAAGATGGCTGTCCTGTACAAGCCAAATCTCCTATACTTTTAATTATCTGTATTAGAAGTTAAATGATAATAATGTATTTATTAATAATTATTAAAATTAAATGCTCTAAAATTGTGTTTACTTCTTTTTGTCTTTTTGAAACTCCAGCCAAATCACTCAATTTTTCAGCTCTTTTATTTCTTGTGATAATAACACCCATCTGTGCGATTGGATTTTGCTCAAAAAATTCATCAATAAACCCTTCTAAAAGTTTTACTGTACATAATTGTCTATTTGGACTCAGGTCTTGATCTAACATTGCTTCTGAACAATCTATTATTAAATAAACATGTCTCATCAATCCCAATCGCCTGTTTCCTGTTTTTAACTCCTGTCTCTTTCTCTTTTCTTTTTCAATGATTTCATTTACTGAAGCTTCTTCTATGCGACCTCCTTCATCGTCCCTTATTGCTTCCCTGAAAAAAAAAAAAAAAAAAAAAAAAAAAATTAATTGTTTAAATTTAAAATTCTTTAAAACGCAAATAACAAAAATTTTTTTAAATAAAAACATACCATGTTTTTTCGTAACCGGTCTCCCAACGGTATTCTTTACTTTCTTCCTCTTCCATGATTCAATATATTTATTTTTGTTATAAGTTGTTAATCAAGAAAATAATTTACTCTCTATTTCCGCTAAATTACTACTTTTAAAATATTGTTTTAAAAATGATATTTGTATGAATACAATCATTTTTAACGAGATAAAGTAATTTCTATAACCAAACTTTCTTTTACTTGGATTTATTTCGCCGGCTAAAAAACTAATAATATATTGAAATAAATTTCAATTAATACTAAACTTTTAATAAAAATATCTAAAACGTAAGTCGACGAGATTCATTATAAAATTAAATGAAATAATAAAGGTAAAAAAAAAACTTTAAAGTTAATAATTTATTAAATAGTTAACCATTTTAATAGTTTGTATTCATAAATTCTAACAGTCGAGCTTATTTGCCGTGCAATAAGTCTAATGACACGAAACATCAAAAGCGAAGCCTTAATTTTCGTGCATAATTTTCTTGTTTTTTTATAATTGTAAATGTAGTGTAGCTCTTTTAGTTGCTATTTCGCATACAGAGTAATAAAACTCTATTATTTTTTGGTACTCATCAGGTAAAATTGAAAATTTTTAAATAATTATATTTAATAAAGTTAAGCATGAAAGTGTCCATTTAAAGCTATCAAAGGTACACTACATAACTAATGCACAAATGAGGCCCAGAACGGCTCACAAAGGAAATCAATACAAAATAATTTTGGGAAGTGACGTCATAATAGCTTGTGTTGATATTTCATAAAGAAAACTAAAATTATGTATTAGGCTGGGCCTCTTCCGTTTTGAGTTGCTAGCTTTTTTGAAGAGCTTGGTAAAATTATTTTGACGCGTTTTAGTAACTTAATTATTTTTGCATAACGAGGCTAAAAATTGTCGCACAGATGTGCATTATTATCATTCAACGCCGACAAATAGTAGAATAAACTTTCTATAATGGAAAATCGTGAGTATAAATAACAATTATATTTGATGCCGAAGGTCTTGCTACTTTTAGCCACCACAAAATTTCTCTGCTAGCAGAAGATGTACTCGATTTTGGCGGGAAGAATCATATAAATGTTTATTAATAAAAATGCCATAAAATAATATATTATTGAAAGAAAAAACAGTATTACATATAAACAAAACTAATTTGGATAAATACTGAAAGCCTATCACGGTTCAATCCGCTAATTTATGTCAGTTTTTTTTCAATTATTGCAGTCAGTTAATACATAGAATTTTTTTAAAATCTTTTATTTGTTTTATATTATTCATTTAGTAGCTTTTATTTTTCTTGTTATTTAAATTATTTCCGGAATGCTCTTTAAATATTAGTTTCGTCTGCAACTTTACATTATTTGTATCTTTAAATATAAAGTGAATTAATTATTCTTTACTTCGCCAAAAGTCAGTGTTGTAGTAAAAGCACGCTATGTATGGTCTGTGAAAAATATACAAAAAGCGTTGTAAATCTTTATAAGGACCTACACGGCGCGTATTGTGTTGTTTTAATGAAAAGTTAGTAAATTATTATTTTGTTATAATAATCATCTGCAGAGCTAATGGTAGAAATGGATGGTGAACCTGAGCATGCATCTGCAGAAACTGAAAATGCTACAAAGCCTCCTGAAGAATCGGTTCAGGAGAAAGTAGAAGAGGACACTATTACCGCTCCAAACCCTCCTTCTGCTGAAATGGTTAAAGGTAAATTTTAAATTTTATTAGTTTTTAATAAAGTATTCTTTTAATTTATAACTTTGGTAATGGTGTTTGTTTGTTTTTAACATTTACAACTAGCTGCCCAAGAAGATGTCTTACAATTAGATGTTTTGGTTTGTGGAAAATGTCAAAATGTTTATCACTTTATAGAAGCATTTAGTGAACATAAAAATTCAAATGAATGTGACTTGGAAACACAAATTTTTAAAAGTAATACTAATGTAAGTATATATTTATCAGAGAAATTTTGTACAGCCTGAAAGCCTTTATACATTAACAATTTAATTAACTTTGAATATTAGGATTCGACTCCTCAGTTGTGGGGGTTTCTATTGTGGAAAGCATCAAGGACCAAAGACATTGGTAATCAATCATCTCCAGATTGGGCATCAAGTTCTTGGAACCTTTATCAAAGATGGTGTAAACTATCTGAAGAGGTTCGAAAAACATGGATACAAGCAGGAAAGTCACTTAAAAATCTTACGGAAATAAGTAGAGCAAAGTTAGATACTCAAAGTACAAATTCAAATAAGGTTTGTATTCAAAATTATTTAAAAAATCGAAAGTTATTATTCCTTAATAAACTCTTTAATGTAAATTTTTTTGCTCACTCCTAACATGATTAAGCAAAATTTTAATTTTTAGATAAACAAGCCCTTAAAGACTACAATGACACCCCAACAAATTCAACAACACAGACAAACATTGTTAGAGTTAAGAAAAGAGTTAGAAGATGATGAAACTGAAATGATGTCTACACTTGGTCTAATACGAGGACCAAAATCAGCTGCTGAAGGAAAAGGAAAGAAAGTTAACGAAAAAGAATCCCTAGCAGCAAAAGAAAATGATGTAATTAAAGCGTTCTATATTTCCAATTTTTTTTTTTTTTTGTTTCATTTTAATTAAAATACAATAAAACTAAAATAAATTGTTTGATATTAAATAAAATTAGGGTAAAAGTTCTACAAACAAAATAATAAGAAAATCACTCAAACCTAAAGAAGATGGAGAAGAATCAGAAGAAGAAGAATATGTTGTGGAAAAAATAGTTGCTAAAAGAGTCAATCCGAAAACAAAAAAACCTGAATATTTATTAAAATGGGAAGGTTTTCCATCGTAAGTACCCAGTATTTAAAATCTTAAATTTGTGATACGTGTATAAATTTATTGAAAAGTTTATTTTTTCCAATAGAGATCAAAATACTTGGGAGCCGTTACAAAACATGGGTACATGTACAAAGTTAGTTCAAGAGTTTGAAAGGAACTTGGCTCGGCAGAAAGCGAGAAAAGCGTTAGAAGCATCTAAAATATCTAAAAATGTAATAAAAATTGAAGAATTGGTTCAGAATTCTACTCCAACTAAGCAAGTATCATAGTAATGTATTTTTTTTTTAGTTTTTGTAGTTTTTTAAACAAATTTTTATATTTATAGATACTTTTCTCATTATTTTGATAAAAACCTTTTTTTTTTTTTTTAGTGCAAGTACGAGACCCATAAGAACAAGCGCAAAGAAAGCTCTTGATCACTTTAAAGAATGGGTTAATATAGGGACGAAAAGAAAATATGAATCGGAAGAAGATAGCGACGCAGACGATCCAAAACCTAAAAAACAAGACACGCAAGATCTCACGAATTTGTTTAAAAAAAAAATATTAGGGAATTCAAACTCTAAAACGCCAGTTCTTGTCGCCAATTCAAAAGGAGTTGTACGAGTTGATCCTGAACAAGTGCCGAATCTCTCATCTGGTAAGTCATTCGAGTCAAAAGTAAAAAATTAGAAAATGTTGTGTTAATTCAATTGTTTTTTTTTTTTTTTTTTCAGGTGTATATATTTTATCATCTCAGTCTGGTTTGATTAAAGTTGATGATCCGACAGCGCAAAAATTAACGGAAGCAATGAAAACGGAGGGTAAAAAATTCACGGAATCATCAAATTCAAAAGTTATGATAAACGAAACAGAAATCAGAAAAATACCAGCTAAAAGCGTGCAGCCTAAAATAAGACTATATAAAAGGGATCAACAACAGTCGGGGATAGTGAAAAAAGACAGTACATTGTCACCATCAGTAAAAATAATACAAAAAAGTAGCATGAACAAGCTTCCTTTGCCTTTAAGATTAACCTCACCTAAAATAAATCAGCAACAAATTATATCTAAAATAGGTTCTCCGAAAACAATGTCAACTCCAAAACAAATTGTATTGGGACAGAAGAAAATGCGTCCGCTCCCGGGTCCCATACCTAGCCCATTACGACCGCCAATATTGAAACCTAAAGTTACTATAAGAACAGCTCCAACCACAGTTAAAAAGCAAACGGTACCTGACTTGATTTAAATAATAATTGTTTTTTGTTTTTGTAAATTGTTGACAACAATTCATATTGCTTTCTCTTACAGCAAGTTAGACTGGGAAATTTTTTAAATAAAGGAAATAAAGATAGACTTTCAACGGATAAATTTTCCGACGATGATTTTGACGGTGGATTACCGGATGAATTTCCAAAAGAAGACGAACCCATAGCTCCACCCAGCCCCACACGTCCTTTAACCCTATGTCCTCTTACTGGTGAAGTTTTAGGTTAGAATTTTTTTAACGAAGTATTTGAAATTTATTAGTAATATGGATCGGGTTTTATAATAATGGATTATTTTACGTCACGATAGGAAAAGCGGAAGGAGAAAAGACGCCTCCTACCGAGGAAGAAAACATTCTTCCCGAAATCGAAGACGACGGAATGATGAGGGTAGAAATGAGTCCGGGTGGTACTATTAGACAAATTATAAGCAAACCCCAACAGAGCACCATACAGCAACAGAGAAAACAACAATCAATCCTTCAAAAAAAACAACAACAGCAAACAGTTGCAAAAGTTCGAACGACGAATGAATGCATGGAGAGTGCAGGTTAAACATTTTTTAAGTTTCATTTTTTCTTTCGAATGGTTTTATTCTCGATGCCGATATTATAATTGGTTTTTTTAAATTTTTATTAGAACAAGAATTAATATCGATAGAAGGAGAAGATGGTATTATTTATCAAATGACTCCAGAACAGCAGCAAATGCTCATTAATAATGGCACATTCAGAGTAGATAGTAGAGTTGTACAAGACGAGGTGAATTATTATTAGAAAATTAATTTAGAAAATGTCGAAATTTTTCATTTTAAATACATTTATATACATGTGTGTAATTATTTATAGAATACAATAGAATCTGAAAACACTGAAATCGTCATAAGAAACGGTCAAATCATCCAAAGAACGATTCAAGGAAACGGCGATGAAAATTCTCAAGACGGAAGTACAATTTTAATGCAAAATGAATCTTCCAACGACCAAATAATTTTACAAACCAGTGAAGGTGGAGTGTATATGACTCAGGACGGGGACGGAGGTGGTGAAACGGTTTTAACGTTAGATTCTGCTGTGCAAGAAGCCGTGGCAAGCGGAGCACCAATAGCAGAAGAAGTTACTGAAGAAACTGAGGAAGCGACCGAAGATGGACAACAAATGGTGGCACAAATAGTACAGGCAGAACCCCCAACTCCGGGTGGTCAGTTCAAAACAAATATTTTATTTTTTACATTTTATTTATTGGCGCAGGTTTCAGGTTTCTTTTTTCTTTCTATTTTAGGTGGGCCGAGAAAAGTTGTCTTGCTTTTGCCCGATGGGAGTCTCATTCACACCGAAATGGATGAAGAACAGTATCAAGCATTGGAATTTGAAAAGTAAATGAAAAAATGAAGACAACTTTTTTTTTTTAATTTGGTTTTATCTCAGATAAAATAACGTTTATTTCATTGTACATTTTTTTGCTCATGTTCTTTGTGATCCGCAATAAGTCCAGACTTGAAAAAATCAATTAATTATAATTTTAATTATACTAATTTTAAAAATATAATTTTAATATTTACAAATAATTTTTTTTTTTTTGTAAAAAGAACCTTTCATCAAATTTTAATCCGTTATTAATTAAATGGCGAAATGAATCCTACGTAAATATTTATTTAGTTTACCGGAAATAGTTTTAACGGTTTAGGATTTTTGATAGAATAAATTTGTTCTTTATCGTTTTTCGGTTATTTCTAGAAAAAAAAAAAAAGTATAAGTATAAGAGGTAATCAAAGGTATTTATGATGAATGCGTTAAAAATAGCAGTAACGTACAATTTAAAATTTTAGTCTGTGGTCTTTTATCAATACTCGTTTTGAGAGGCCATTTTAATTAGCAGCCGGTTTAATAACTGTAATATATATATATATATATTTAAAATGGTGCAAAGTGAGTTTTTATTACCACATTTGAGTAATGTTAGAATTCCAAATAAGCACGATAAAATATATAAAGATGAATGCTTATTGTCTTACGATACGCCTGTAAGTATTTTTTTTATTATTTTTTAACCATTATTGGTTATTTATGCCAGAAACCCAACATTGTGAAATAAGATGATTTTTAAAAAAAAATTTTTTTTCGGTTACTTTTTATTTTAGGAAAGTGAAACCGGATTATATATCAGCTTAACTAGTTTCATGGGATTTGGAAAAGATTATGTTGATCTTTATTATAATAAAACCAAACATGCAGTTTTCCTTCATTATTTAAGAACTAAAACAGAATTGCCTGTGGGTATATTTGACTTTAAAGCTTATTTATGCTGATGATTGATTTTAAAGGCCCCTTGCTAATTTATTTTTTTATAATTATTCCTAGTCTGATCATCAGGGAGATGCAGGAGGTCCAGACAAAAAAATTACTAGGCTTGCTATAGGTTTGGAAGGAGGTTTTGATGTTGATGCTGACAAAAAAAAGTACACTTTTATTGATAATTATTCGATTGTTATTTTACCAAATTATGAAACCATATCAATTAGAGATCCTAACTTACCAGAAATAATAAAAATAGCAGCTCAAGAAATTATTGATGCCACTTCAGCTTTAAAAATGGCTGAACTATCAGCTTTAACCGGGACATGGGATGGAGAACAAAGATTTGTTACTAAGTAAATTAAATTTATTAATCATACTTTTATATAAATGATATAGTAATCATCTTAATGATTTTGTGTAAATTATAAACTACACTAATCAATTATTTATGTTTCTCATTCTTAAAGAAAATAATTTATTATTTATTTTAGGCATGCAAGTAATTTAGTTCAACTGAATAATGGGAAAAAAATTCCGTTATCAGGTTGGAAATGTGAAAAATGTGATTTAACTCAAAATTTATGGCTTAATTTGACTGATGGTGCAATCCTTTGTGGTAGGAAATACCATGATGGTTCTGGTGGAAACAATCATGCAGTACAACATTCAAAAGAAACAGGTATTAAATTTTATGGGATTTATTTTTCGTTTACCATCATGTAACAGGCATTTAATTAAAACATTCATAAATCTAACAAATGCCTCAAATTTTTTTTTTTTTCATAAAGGATACCCATTAGCTGTGAAATTGGGAACAATAACAAAAGAAGGAAAAGGTGATGTTTACAGTTATGATGAATCAGAAAATGATATGGTTGATAATCCTTATTTAATACAACATTTATTGCATTTTGGAATTGATGTTTCTCAACTCGAAAAGGTCAAAAAATTAAATTAAATTTTGACGATTTCGAAAAAAAAAAAAATTTTTTAATTTTCTTAATGTTTATTAAATGAATAATTGCAGACAGAAAAAACAATGGTAGAATTAGAACTTGATTTAAATCAAAAAATTGGCGAATGGAGTATTTGTCAAGAATTAGGAAGCACTCTTATACCTGCATATGGACCAGGAAGAACAGGTAAATAAGAAATTAAAATAATTAAAAATGGTTTTCCTAATACAAAATGTTTTTTTCCCTATAAAATAACTTGAAAAATTAATTAATTGTTTGATTTCAGGAATGGTAAATTTAGGAAATTCCTGTTATCTCAATAGTGTAATGCAGGTTATTTTTAGTATTCCTGGATTTATAAGAAGATTTGTCGATGAATCTCCTAAAATTATGGAATCTTTAGATTATTTCGATGATCCCGCCTATAATTTCGTAGTTCAAATGTAAGTTTTATCATTATTATAATGAATTTTTTTTTGTCTACACCTATCTCTGAAAATGTTTTTTTAAAAATTTGAATATTCTTTCTAGGTCTAAATTAGGTTTTGGACTTTGTTCTGGAAAATATTCTCAACCTCCTCCGGATAATGTTGAAGATAAAGAGCAAAAAGGAATAAGTCCTAAAATGTTTAAAACTATAATCGGATTGGAAAATAGAGATTTTGCCAGCAATCAACAACAGGATGCCCAAGAATTTTTCCTTCATTTAATTAACATGTTAGAGGTATGTAATACGACATCAGTGACAAAAAAAAAACTTTAAAGTATTTTTCTATTATCCACAAACATTTATTTTACACACAGAGACATACTCATCCGGATCAAAATCCCTCTGACTGTTTCAAGTTTCAAGTCGAAGATAAATTTCAATGTAATGAAAGCAAAAAAGTCAAATATTTATACAGGAATGAATACTGCCTTCCTATTCCTATACCAGTAGAAAAAGCAATTAATAAAACGGAAGTATTAGAGTATGAAAGGAAAAAAGGAGAGGCTCTTGCCAAGGGTCAAAAATTGTAAGTCATAACTAAAATCTAATTGTAAATTTTAGAAATTCTATATTGTATAAAACAAAAATTACATTTTCTTTCCCCATCCACCCCCACTCTCCCGCTTTTTTTTTTTTTAGGGATCCCGATGCCATAGTCCGTCCTTGCATAACTTTTTCATCTTGCATTAAAGCCTTTTCTCAACCGGAGATTATTGAAAAATTTTATTCGTCGGCCATAAATGGAGAAACGACCGCTTCGAAAACAACTAGATTAAGCTCTTTTCCGGAATATTTGTTACTCCATTTAAAAAAATTTTTTGTAAATAGCGAATATCAAGCTTCGAAATTAGACGTGGCAGTAGAAATGCCGGATACGTTAGATCTTTCCGAAATCAAAGGTATTATGGATGAGCCATTGGAATTTTTCAACGCACACAAAAACTAAAATAAATGTCGAATTCGTTTTTAATTAGGCTGTGGACAACAACCGAACGAAGAACTTTTACCGGATGTCGTTGAAAATCCTCCCCAACCCGTTCTCGATGAACAAGTATTAAGTAAATTATTAATATTGGGTTTTAACGTGGAAGGAGCTAAAAGAGCCGTGTATTTTACAACGAAAAATAATATTAGCACAGAACAACATTTAGAAGATTCAATGGAATGGATTAAAGTTCATATGAAGGATCCCGATTTTGAAAATCCATTCGTGCCACCTGGAATTTCGTCGAGTAAGAATGAAAATACACAAAAGGATTTTTTTAAAAAAAAAGGGAAAAGGAGGAAAAATGCATTCGTTTATCGTTTCTTTTTCAGATCAAACGCCATTTAAACCTGATGAAACTTCAATTAGCCAAATAATGGACATGGGATTCACTCGAGAGCAAGCAATGAGAGCATTAAAAAAAACTAATAATAATATCGATGCAGCTTGCGATTGGATATTAGAACATTTTGACGATGTTATTAGTCAACCGGAATCGAGCGATCGAAATAGCACTTGTGAGTAACCCCCTCCCCCCCCCCCCCAAAAAAAAAACCCCCACTTTTCTTTAAGTTACTCCTTCTGCAAAACTAACGTATTTTCAGGTTATAAACTTCGCGCTTTCATATCTCACATGGGTACGTCATCGATGGTGGGACACTACGTTTGTCACATTCTCAAAGATGGACAGTGGATCATTTACAACGACAATAAAGTTGCTCTCTCGGAATGTCCTCCGAAAGAACTCGGATACCTGTATTTGTACGAACAAATCAAATCATCACCGCAATAAAATTTGCGTAATGGAGAACGACCTGTTTGTCTGTTTGTTTGTTTGTTTTACGAAAGAAAAGCAGCATTCGAGTTTCGTCTTTTTCGAAAGGATAAAAAAAAAAACACGTGCGTGGGTGTGTGTGCGTGTGCGCGTGCACGTGTATACAATAGAATTAAAATTACCGCGTGTTGATTTTTTTTTTTCTAATTTTTAACCGCCAAAAAAATTTCTACTATTAATTTTTATGTAAAAAAATAAATAAAAATAAATAACCAAATTGTGTTTTTTTTTTCATTGCGTTTTTAATTACACGCTTATACACGAAATTATTATTATTATTATTATTATTATTATTATTATTATTATTATTATTATTATTATTATTATTATTATTATTATTATTATTATTATTATTATTATTATTATTATTATTATTATTATTATTATTATTATTATTATTATTTCTCAATATATTAAAAAAAAAAATTAATTATTAATTATTTTTTAATTGTATTATTTATTTATTTTTTTTTTAAACATTAATAAATCCATCACATATTAATAATAAAGTATTAAAAAGATAAAAATTATTATTATTATTAGAATTATTTTTATGATTTTATCGTAATCGTTGTTTAAAGCTTAGATTATTTATAAACGCACAGCAGATTTAAGTTATTATTAAATAGTTATAATAAATAAATTTTTTAAGTTAAATTAAAATAAAATAATAATAATAATAATAATAATAATAATATAAATTATATGCGTGTTAAGAGAGGCATATTTTATTTTTTAATTGCTCCTAATCTGTCGTCGAAAGCTTTTATGTTTCTCGCAACGATTTCTAAATGCTTTTCTAAAGCATCCTGAACATTTTTTAAAACCGTTTCATTTTTTGAAATGCTCACGGAAGCATTTACTTGATCCGTTTCAAGTTCTTTTAATGATTTTTTAAATTCTCCCGCTAAAAAAAAATCAATATTAAAAAAAAAAATTATCCTCTTTTTTATTTATCTTTTCTTTTGCAAGGATTAAAAACTGAGACTTACCTTCTGCATGAAGTGTATTGAGAGCAATCAAACGATCCATTACTGGTTTTATTGAAAGGCTTAATGATTCAGCTTTACCAAGAGATTCATATAATTCATTTATCTGAAATTAAAAAAAAAAAAGTTATTTGATTTGTATTTTCATAAGTACTCGTAAAAGTGTTAACAAGATTTTTTTTTAAAAAATTGATTGTACCTTTTTTTCTTGATCCAAAGTTCCCTGTCCCCCTTTTTTCTCAGCCAAGGCATCCATTTTAGCTAAAACTGCACCCAATCTTCCTTCGATTTTATCTAATTTATTAGTATCTAATAGATTTACTCTTGCGCTTATTTCTTTTGCGGCCTCTGACACATTTGTAAATTCGCTTAATTGCAATCGATTCTGTAAAATTGAGAAAAATTAATAAATTTATTAAATAAAAAAACAAAATAAAATTTTCCTCTTATTTTGAAAAAGGACAAAAAAAAATAATTACCAAATTATCTGGAGTTGTACCCAAAACTGATTCGAGTTTATTAATTCTTTGCTCTAAACTGGCAAGACGAGCCGTTTGAATGAATTTATTTTGAGCTGGAAAAGTTTGAAGGTGATAAGTAATCAAATCCGATGGTTTTTCATCTTTTTTACTTTTTCCACTCGATTTTTCATCTTTTCCAGAATCTTTCAATTGTTCCAATTTAGATAAAAGTTTTCTAAAAGAAAAAAAAATCAATAAATTAACTTACGGTAAGTTGAATTTAGAAATCACGATTGGAATTTTCATTACTTGATTTGACTTTCTTGGGGATCCGACAAAAATTTCATAAATTCATTATCTGAATCTGATGAGTTTAAATAATTATTTATCTGATGTAATGAAAGTTGAAGTTGTGGAACTAATGGTTCAACCATTTCTAATTCTTTCTTTTTTTCTGCGCTCGTCTCTTCTTTAAGCTTTAATAAAAATGATAATGAAGACATTAATTTGATTCATTTAAAAAAAAAAAAAAAAAATTTTTTTTTTTTATAATAAAAAGTATATAATGTTAATAATTACCTTATTTATATCTTCCAACAATTCATTAAATTCACAATTTAATCTATTGCACCTTTGAAAAATTGTTTCATTATCCCCCTCTCCAGCTATTTCCCAATCTCCGTGTAATGCTTTATACCCTGTATTTCTTTTTCTTCTATACTTATCGGAAAAATCGACATCCTTATTGCAAATTAAAAATTTATCTCTAAATCTTGAATGAGCTTTTGATATATCTAAATGAGGTCTTTCTATACTTTCCGATTCAGATTCAGTATATTCTGGATCTTGATCTGCTTCCGGTAAATCATCAGTTTCATAAACATCTTTTTCATCTGGAGAAGCCTAAACATAAAAAAAATTTGAAATTTTTGACAACTGTGATGTGATCCTAAAATAAAATAAAAAAATCTTAAACGCAAATGACCAACTCAACAAATTATGTTATTCCATTTAAACTTTTTAATTTAATTAGAGAAAACTCAATTCATTTCAAACTATTTGTTAAAAAAATTTTTTTTTATAAGTAATTAAGGTGTGAAACACCTTTAACTTAATCAAAAAGAAATTAAAAAATTTTTTTTTTCAGTAAAATAAAATTTGAAAAATAAAAAAAAATTAATAATTAAAAAAATTATTTATTAAATTTATTTAATTGTTATTTAATAAAAATTATTAATTAAAAAAAATATATTATATATAATAAAATATGACTTACAATTCCAGGTAAACCAGCGTATTTAGGATTCGCCATCTTTAAATTTAATGATGTTAAGAATCGTGTAAGCAGAAGATAAAACTAATGATTCTTTTTATGTTACCTGAACGTATACACTTCTTACGTCACGTTGTTTACATATTTCTTAATTCCACGATTACAAAAAAACAAAATGGCGTAAAATTATCAAGTCCGGTGAGTGCTGGATATACAAAATTCAATTGTGAACGATTAATTTTTCACATTTTGATACAAAATGGATAAAAAATTAATGTGAAAATAACTTTTGTAATAAACTGAAAAAAAAAATTAGTAAAATAATAAATCGTTTATAAAATAAAACATTATCAATTTTTAATTTCTTCTTCTTTTTTTCGTTATTTAAACAAAACTTGTAAAATTTTCATATTTTATGTAAGAAAAAACAATAAAAAAAAATAATCTTCTAGTAATTTCGTTAATTATTTAAAACATTTTATTAGTTAATACAATTAAAACTCCTAATAAATTAATTATTCGATGAAAATAATAATAATAATAAATTAATTCAAAAAATTTTTTATATCCGTTATAACGGATTCGTTTTCCAAATATTTTTTTTTTATTTTATCCAATCTTTCGTTTAAACTTCGCAAATTATTTTCAATTTGAATCAATTCTAACGTGGGATTAGAATTTTGTGATTCTTCTTCTTCTTCTTCCTCTTCTTCCGTAATCAAACGTTTGTTTGCGGGAGTGGAAAATAATGCGTTTAAACTTTCTTCCAAATAATCGTCTCTTTTTCTTTTCTTATTTTTTCTATCTAATGCTGCGGAATATGCGTACACGATGCTGTCGTTTTCCAAACGTGGACTCATCGAATCCGATTCTTCCGATTCACCGCCTGCTTACATTTTTTTTAAAAAAAAAACCGTTATCTTTTTTTCTCTCTTTCCATTTTCTCATTAATTAATTAAATAACTCAAAAAGTAACTAACCTCTACTGCATTTTTTTATTATTTTACTAACGAAACTCGGTTCGAAACTAATTTTAACGATTTTTTCTTCGTCGTACACGACAACAGATTCTTTACTATTATTTTTTATTAAATCTTCTTTTAACTGTTCGGCTTTGACTCTTGTCAATTCCTACAAACAAAAAAATTTCAATAATTACAAAAACAAAACAAAACAAAACAAAATGAAGGCAAAAAGGTTCGAAACTAACCTGAAACATTTGAATCCATGGAAAATTAATAAGAATTTCGTTTATGTCTTCGTCGCAATATATATCTAAACCTTTCCACAAAAGGAATCGTCGTATTATATTGTACAATCTAAAATCAAAATTTTATTTCTTGAATAATAAATTTTGAAAAAATTTTCTTTTCGAATGAAAATTTTATTAATACAAAAACAAACATGCCTCCATTTTAAATTTTTAACTTTTAACCTATCATTATTTACAATATTTTTACAATACTGATGAATTCTATAATTTAACTGATGACAACTTTTGGGCGTTTCAATCGGCCATCGTGGCAATTTCATTTTATTTAAATTTTCTTTTAATTTTTCCTCGTACGCCAAAGTTTTTTTCGGACGAACCAATTTTGGAATTTCTAGAAATTCTTCGACGATTGAAAATTCTTCCCTCGTCACATCCGTTAAAAACACGTTAATTAATTCGTCAATGCAAGAATTATAAAATTCTATTAATACTTTGGGCTCGTCCTGAAAGTGGAAAAAAAAAATGGCCGATTTATTTATCGTTATTATCATTATTATTTATTTCACTTATTAGGTTTCGTGTCTCTCACCAAAACAAGTTTAAAATTACTCAAACCGATACCGATTCTTCGCCATATTGAATCGATTCGTGTTTCGGTGAAAAATTCCGACAGGTTTGATATATTTAATAAATAAGGCACGGCCGTTTTTTCAGCCGCTAATTTAAGGCATTCGATTAATTTTTGTACCATGTGATGTTTTCCGTTAACTACGGATATCACGTGACATTCTGACACGTGAGATTCCAACAAAGGCTCCTCCGCGTTGAAAGTTTTTTTAATTTCGTTTTCATCTTCCGGTTTATCAGTTAGTGCGTACACAATCACGGGAACCTGAAATTTTTTTTTTCATTTTTTTAATAATAAAAACCTTTTTTTTCTTTCGCGCGCGTAAACTAAAAAACTAAAATTTACTTTCGGATTCGATGGTTTAGATTTTAAAATCGCTTTTAATCGTTCCATTTTTTTACCGCTATTACAATTTTCCATTTTCGTCGTGAAGTAAATAACGGCGCAACATCCTTCGATAGCCGTGGAATTAGATTGATGAGAACCCTCGTACAATTTACTCCCACGTAATTTTCTTATACTTATAAAATATTTAAATGATTTACGGGCGCCATTTTGACAATATAACGGTCCATTCTAAAAACAAAAAAAAATGAGAGTAAATAAAAATTACGTGTTGCAAACAAAAAAAAAAAAAAAAAAAAAAAAAACCGGATATTAATAATAATATCGCCATACTTCTTTTCCAAAATCCCATTGAAATTTTTTAACAAAATGCATTTCGACAAAAGTTTCAATCGATTTCCAATGTTCCGGACATTCCAGTTCGTCAGGTACGGAAATGATTAATTTCCACAAAAATGGATCCCTTTTGCAATTTTCGCTGCAAATTAATTTGAAATAATAATAATTGTCATTCATTCTACAGTGCAAAGAAGAAAAGGTTCAAATGTTTCCATACCTTTTCGCACGATTTTCTAATATTTTCTCGACGATTCTATTTACTTTAATTAACGGTAAATTATCATTTAAAATGAGTAATTTATTCGATTTGGGAATTTGAGTCATTAAATCTTTTCTCCAGTTTTTAAATTTTTCAAATATTAACGTGTTAGGAATGACTAATCCGTACGGGTTACCGTTGAGTAATTCTTCCGAACAAACCGGAGGATACCTTAATTTCGTTTCTTTGAAATATTTTATCATTTTTCTCTCTTCTATATTATCCCACGTTTTTATTCGCCATTTATTGAATATTATTTTCGTTTTCCATTTGAGCCAATTTTCTTTTAGTTTTTTTAGTTTGTCATTAACCTTTTGCCTGAAAATAGATAAAGAATTAATCGATAAAGATACCTACACCGTAGGTACATTGTCACATTGTACCTGTATTCCATTTCCTCTTTGATTTTAATTTTTTCCAACTCTTTCAATCTCTCTTCATTTTCCATTTGTTTCCTTTTCCTTTCTTTTTCTTCTTCTTCTTTTCTTTTCTTCTTTTCCATTTCAATTCTCATGTCTTCTTCTTCTTCTTCTTCTTGTTTTTTCATCCTTTCTCTCTTTTCATTTTCTTCCAATTCTTTTTTACGTTTTTCTTCGAATAAAATATTTTTTTCAATAATTATTATTTTTTTGTCTCCCTCTCCTTCTCCCTCTTCTTTTTCCTCCTTTTCATTTTGTTGATTTCTTTTTCTTTTTCTATTCATTTCTTCATTTGTATAATTTTCAGTTTTTTCTTTATTCACGTCGAATAAATTATTATTTATTATTAAATTATCGTTGTTAAATTCTTTTTTTAACGGCGACGAGTCAATTTTAAACTGAAAACCGGAACCGACGACCGAATTTTTGTTTATCCCATAATTATTTGAACTTTCGAAAATGGCCGAGTAAGATCCGACATCTTTTTCAGCCATGTTTCCTTTGTTAAATATACTCGGTGCCTTAAATAACGGTAGATTATTCTTTTCTGAACCGAAAAAACCGCGTGAATTATTTTGTTGTTGAGACCATTCAGCGTTTAAAATGTTATTTGTCGATGTTACGGAATTATCAAAAATTTTACTTCCGGTTTTTGTTTTATTTTGAAAAATTTCTTTAAACGTATTCGAAGCTTCCGGATGTTTGTTTAACGTAAAACTACCGAAGGAAAACGTGGATGATTGATTAGACGTCACCAATGGATTATTGGAATAAACGAATTCATTTTCTCTCTTCGTTTCTAAACCTGAATTGAATGAAAATTCCCTGGATTTTCCTTTATTAAAAATATCCCTAAATCCAAAAGAAAATTTTAGTTTTCATACAATAATAATAATAATAATAATTAATTTTAACGTATTAAAAGGAGTACGTACGTAGAAATAGGTTGTAAATAATTTTCTTTTCTTGTTTCTAAATCTACACTACGATCTGTTTGATCATCTGATTCAGGTACGTTTAAAATTTCATCATCCGAATCTAATTTTAACATGGAAACGTCTTTTAGTTCACCATTTTCGGTAAAACTATTTACCGGTACATAATTTTCAAAGAGTTTTGGAGGTAATGTACCACCAGCCAGTAACTGAAATATATTTTCATGATCATTACAAACCGGAAATGGAATTCAATGACGTATACGGTATACTTACGGCTGAAAGGGGAATTTTTTTTTTTTCTCCAATAAATATGTGAGCTCTTCCCGTATTTAGTAACGTCGAAGGATTTTGAAAGTGTAACCTGTTAAAATTAACAGCATTCACGCCATCATTTTCACGAAAATCAAAATTACAATGAGATAAAAATTCTATACATTCTTCTTCTCCTTCGAAATTAAGATTTATAACAAAACGAGATAATTCTATCTAAAATTAAATTTTTTTTTTTTTTGGATTATAAACACAAAATAAATTTTATATAAATGAATGAGTGTAAACAAAATAACAAACCAAAGGTGATGTATTTTTTGTACAATAAGATCTTATCATTGTTTTAATGGCGTACAATCTCATTTCGCCAAAATATCTTCTAAGAATACAACAGTTTAAATAAGTTGTTTTTTTTACCAAGTTGAAAAATCTTATATAATTTTTTGTTTCCCATGCGACCATAACATCAAGAGCAAACTTAACCTCATCTGAAGCCATTATGGATTCACTCATGTCACTAAGTTCTCTAAAAAATAAATTAAGATCACCTTTAAAATAAAGAATGTGAGATTGTTATTATTTTATTAAAGAAGTTAGCTTACGTAAAAAACGATGAGTTATTTAAATTTAATAACAAAGTGTAGCAGACGAATTCAGCTTCATTTGGACAATTAACATCCTCTTTAGCTAAATCTTTATACATTGATTTTAACGTTTGCAAACATTTTGTTAAATTTTCTGTATTTATTTTATCATCATATATTGAACTATCTTGATCGACTAAACGTTCGGCACAATGTATGTGAAATCTTGCACACTGTTCAATTAAAGATAAACTTTCTTTACAACAAACTGCTTGTTGAGTAAGTTCCTGAAATGCAAAACAAATACAAATTTAATATGGCAAAATATTTATTTTTATTAATTGTATTATTAGTATTGCAGCGATATTTACTTTTCGTAATGCTCGAGTTCTGTCCCACATGAACATATACCACTCTTCCAAATTGTCATCGGATAATTCGCAAAAATCTGCAACATTATGAAGTAAATGATTCATTGTCATGGTTAATACATGAACTGGTCTTAAATCATGAGGTAATGGTTCTTCCTGATCGGCAGAACTCCTAGCATATTCTTTCACGGCCAAACTATGATTAAAACCATAAATCTAAAATTTATTTAAAGAGTCATTTAATAATAATAATTTTATATAATGAAATCGTGGAAACACATTGTGAAATTTGTTGTACCTTTGAAAAATTAGTCATTTCGAAAATAGATCCTCTGTTTTGATATTCTCTCAAAAGTCTTTCTTTTTCAGGACACATATCTGGACATGTAGCACAGAGTGCTTCTCTTTTTAACAATGGATCTTTAACTTGCACTGAAAATCAATAATTATGACAGTTTAAGGTTTATTCAAAGCACAAAATAGGATAATATGTAAATGTGATTGTAAAAAAAAAAAAAAGTCATACTTAATTTAAAAAGTTTATCTCGAGCATCCAATATTTTAAATTTTTCCTCTGCCGTTTCAGCCCTCGATAAAATAATTTTTTTAAGTGAATCATAATTCATATCCGATTCGTAAAATTTAATATCTTGTTTCTGCAAATAAATAATATTTATCAGAAAGTTTATTTAAAGTATAATAACCTTAAATTCAAAAGAATCTTCAAGCAAGCATTTTTTATCAAATCGCGAAAAATTTTTCTCTTATATAAAATCGTATTTTAAAAAAAGAAATTATTTTTTTTTAATTTTTAACCGAAACCATACGTAATTTAATTTAAAATAAGTTAATAAAAATAAAATAATATCTGTGATTAACGGATAAACCGCGAATATTTTAAATATATATTTATTTCAATAATTTAATTAACTTACATCATCTATTAATTTCTCAGCAGTAGAAAAAAACGGATTCATCGAGCTATGGCGATTAGCCATTATTATATTATTTATTTAACATTTAATCCGTTCAATTAAAAATAATAAGAGTTTCAACTAACGATATACCTCACATGTATATTAATTACTAATCAAAACTTAACGTGGCAGAAGACAAAGGCTCAGCAAGCGTTAAATCTTTCCGTTAATGTCTTCTGCTAAATTTAAAAAATTTTATTTGTCGTTTAACTTTTCATCACACTTACCTAATATCTAAAAAATAATTTCTTTCAACAAAATTTTAATTTAAATAAATAACCTTTGACCCTATTAGAAAAAAATTCGTTAAATAATAATAATGATGATGAAAAGAGTTAAAAAACAGGATATAAAAATGTAAAGGAAAAAGTATATATATTTAAAAAATATTTTTTATTAAATAAAATAATTCAATAATAATTAACTTTAAATAATTTTTTTTTTTTTTTTTAATAGTATTCATTTGGTTGTTGAAAAAGGTAATAAATTATTATTATTATTATGTAATTATATTTATGTGGAAAGAGCAAAACAAATAAAAAAAAGTAACTTCAAAAACAATAATTAATAATTACACTTGGATGACTTTTTTTTTGGTGAATATTACAAAATCTTTCCGCGCGCTTAATATTGGCCACTCTGACTCTCAAACGGAGATTTTTAAGGTTTTTAATGGTAGCAGTAGTAGCAGAACCTCATAATTTCATTTCCCATATAACTATATGTGCATCATTACTATCGGGTTCTTTAACGGTCGATAATTTTGATTTATCCGTCGAACAACACGTTTGCCTCCAATTGACGTAACCACGACCCCCCATTAAAGTAATGATTGTTCGCCTCCCACAATCCGCGGCGGTTCCTTTCATTGTTTTACATTTGCTTAAAGTTTTGCACCTTTCGACTTTGGCTTCATTTTTCTTCTTTTTCATTTCTTCACCTTCTCCTCCTCCTCCTCCTCCTCCTTCTCTACCTTCTTCCTCTTCTTCTTCGCCTTCTTTATTTTTTTCATCCTTTTTGGCAACAGTACGTCTACATTTAATTAATTCTTGATCGAATGTCACGTTCGGAAGAGCTCCCGTCGATCCGGAACGTTTTAAATCTTTATTTTTAACCGTTTTCCCTTCATTATTCGAATTCGTTCTATTTAACTCGGATCTTTGCTTTTGAACACATTCTTCACTTCCCGACGACGTATATACACTCGAAGTGTGAGATTCCACGCTCCAATTGGATAAATCTAAACTCCTGGGCCTCGACGTTTTCAATTTTAACCTCCTGTCCAATGTGCTTATTTTACCCGGCAAAGCCGATAAATCCGGATCGCTCCTCCTCAGACTTTCGTAAATGGGATCCGTGTTCGCGGCTTCCTCGTTTTCGAAATCTTTACAGTTCATCAATTCTCCATATAGTCCGTACACGTCGCAGGCTTCGTTGCTGCTCTGAGAACTCGAACTCGACGAGAAAATTCCACGTGGTAAAGTTTTGCTCATCCTTCGTAGGTTTTCGCTTTCTTTAACGGCTTTTTTCTTTCTCAACATTATCGGCGATGCCGTCGTCGTCGTCGTCCTGTCCACCTGTTGCTTCGATTTATCAACCGATAATTTTTTCTCATCCGAATTCTTTTTACCCACGCATATGTAACTTTTAGGCTGAAGAGCCAGTAAAAAGGATATGGCACCAAAGTGAGCGTGATAAGATATGTTGACGCGTCCGGAAATGATCGGAACACCCTCGAGTCGCGGGAGCGGAATGGTCAAAGCAATGCCAACGTTTGTACCGACCCATAAAAGTCCTTTGCACGCCATCAAAGACGTGACGGATATGAGAGTCCTGTTGTTGATCGTGCAATCCCGGTTACTGCATTGACCGTTCGGGGAAGACGTCACTCTGAGAACGTTGTTCGCTATGTTTATATCTTGCAAATGTTTAAAAGTTTCCGTGTGGTAAAGACAAATGGTGGAAGAATTTTTTAAAGAAATCCAAAGGCCCACACCTGAATGAGCCATTAAATTTACATTTCCGACTTGATCGTGTAAAACGCTAAAACTTTTCTGGAATTTAATAAAAAAAAAAAAAAAAAAATTAAATCTCCCGACATGGTAAACATTAAAAAAAAAAAAAACTTTCTAAAACATTTCGCTAGAAATGATTTTTTTACCTGAATTTCACCCGTGAAAATACAATGAACGGAAACTTTTTTCCCACAGGCGGCATACAGTGACGTATTTATAGGGAGCAGACTCGATACGGGATCAGATCCTAAATTAATTGTGAGATTAGGAGTAGTAGGCCAACCTCCGCTATCGTTTCTTTGGTAAATTATTAGATTTCCATTTGCGGAAGCGACAAAAACGCTATTGCTGTGATAGCGGATTTGCACGGGTACCGCGGCGACTGTAAACGTTGCTATCTCTTCTTCCTTTTCCGGTTCGCCCGCAGAATAAATCAATATTCTAAAAAAAAAAAAAGAAATGATTACTTCAAACTCTTTGATTTTCATTCAATTTTCCTTCCCCATTCGTCCTTTCCTACTCACCGACAACTGTTTGTTCCCATCCAAACCAAATCACTTTCCAAACCCGGTCCATCGACTCCCTTAACGAATTCCATACACGTCACACGTGTTTCAACTAAATCGAAAGCTTGTACGTTTTTCAATTGACTCGCTTGATGTGCCTGTTGTGCCAATATTGATATGTGAGAACTCACACCGTCAGATGTGCAAACCCATAAATAATTTTGATGACGTAATCTCCTGTGACGAGCAGAGGGTTTATTAATGGCCACCGTGTAAAAACAACCACTCTGAACCTGGAGAAAAATAAATAATTTAAAATACATTAAATACGATTTAACTCTTATTATTATTATTATTTAAAATTCCAGTAATTATTACTTACTCTATGTTATCGTAATAAATAATAATTTTCACGATTTCACGTTAAAAAAATTAAAAACTTAACGACGACTCACCTCGGTTTGGTGTTTAGATGAGTAAACACTTTGTGCTTTAACAAATAATGGCATTTTCGTGCTCGGCCTTTGTTCCTCCTCAGGTATTTCCCATGCAGGTGAATTATTTATGTCCAAAGCTAATTGTGCCAACCTAAAAAAAAATAAAATTATGACGGTAAAACAAAACAAAAAAATAATCTCGACGGATTATAATGATCACGATGCGAGTTTTTTTTTGTTAAATCTCTTCTAACCTTAATTCGGTAATCCATTCTTTTTTAACAGATGGATTATCCGTTTGAAACGTAACCGTCTCTTCTTTATTTTTACTCTTCAACGTAATCTGAAGGCAACAAGAATCAACCCAAGACATGACTTCGTCCTTCTTTTGAATTTCCGCTTGAATATCGTGGAGTAAATTTTTCATTGAATCCACTGTAAGCGCCTTTAAAAAAAAAAAAAAAACAAAAATGTTATCGACCTTTGAGAAGCGTGAGGGGGGAAAAAATCATTTTATGTTCCTATTATTACTTTATAGTTTCCGCGCAAAGTTCCAACCCATTCGGTAATTCTACTAAGTACTTCGTAATCGTGCATTAAATCCGCCATTTCTTGACAAATGCTATCCACGGGTTGATGATTCGTTCCACCATCAGCGGTTGATTCTTTTTTCAGACTTCCCGACCTATTTAAACCGGCTGTTAATAATCTGCTTAGCGTAGGCGACGCACTTGTGTCTTGAATCTAATTAAATAACAATAATAATAATATTAATAATATTATGGGGTGGGGGGAGGGGAGTCGTCATTATTTAACCAAAAGGTTTTTTTTTGTTATTACCTCTATATCAGTCACAGGATGGGACCACTTTAGTGTTAAACGTTCGCTACTGCTAAAATCATCCGCGGATTTAGGAGCAACACTAACACAGACTAGGAGATCGTTAAGAAGTAATAATCTTCTATTTTTCGTTTTCGTCACCACTCCATTTTGATTAAATTCTAATTGCGTGACGTTATCTTCCCTAAGTAGATATCTGTCAGAGTCGGATAGTGATGGACGTGCAAATTTTCCCGAAACGTGACGCAACATTTCTTTAAAAGCCTAAACATAATTTATCATTTTTTTATTCCTATTTCCATGTATGTTAAATTTAAATGACAAAATTATTAAAAATAATTTTTTTTTTCCTTCAAATTGTACCTGGAATTGTTCAGACTCTCGTTTTCTTTCGTTCAACATTTCCGCCAAGGATTCCAATTGTGTTAAAGCCAACTGCAAAGACATTCTGTCGTGATGACCTTGCGGCGTGTGTTTAAGTAAGTCTTGTAAAAACAAAATAAATTGTGGAAATCTTTGTACCGGTTTTACCATCAAACCGAAAAAAGAGAGTCTGTCATGCGAACTAATCTGTTTCACCTGAATCATTAAATAAATTAAAATTACTTATTTATGAATCCGTAAAATTAAATTTAACGAGAAAAGATGGAGAGAGAGAGAGAGTTTTGTTTACCTTTAAAAAATCAGCTAATGCACTTTTTCTTTTAGCTTCAGTTTTAGCTAAATCCATGGCTACGGAAAAATTATTTATAAAACCCGAATAAACGTCTAAAACTATGCTTTTGGAAAAAGATGCGACGAAAACATCTCCGATCCGTTCGTCTTTGTCCCACGTTCTTATGGCTTCTGCGAGTGCTATGCGAAACAACGTGTGACATTGTAAAATTTCAGGAAGTCTCAAAAAGAGCGTGGAGATTTTACTAGACGAAAGAATTGCCGGAGATGATTCTTCGAGAGGTTTTTTATAATCCTGAAAAATTTTTAAATTAACACATCAAGTTAAAAATAAAAAAAAAAATAATTTCCCCCCCCCCAATTTGAAAAAAAAAAAAAAAAAAAAAACTCAAACTTACATTTACAAGCCTTTGAAGAGTCGCAACGTAAGAATTTTCACTATGTACAATTGCCGCTATTATATGACGTCTCTTTAATTGTTGAGGAGTCAAATTTAAAGGCGGGTGAGGTAGGGTAGGCGGTACCTGACGCCTAGAAAACCCTGGAGTCGTTCCAACTCCATTCGATTGTGCTAAACTTTCTTCGTCCACCTTCGTCGACGGAAAGAGAGAGAGCAAGAGAGAGAGAGAGAGAGAGAGAGAGAAAAACAATTTTTTTTTTATAATCAAACATTACAACAAGAAAGAAAGAGTTTAAATAAAAAACGTCTAGAGTTTGAATTACCTCGGAGAGCAAGGGCATTTTACCCCCTATGTGAAGCCTATCCTGGCTATTATCTAATTCATACTGATTCGATGAACCTCGTCTCATAGAAAACCATCTTGATAGTCTTCCTGGCGGTTGACCTCCATCGTGACCCGGGGGAGGATCTTTCAACGCGTGAGGTCTAAATTTATCACATAAAGTTCGAGCCTTGTTGAGGGTTTGTCTCAGCTGCCCGTTGCTCCTGCACAATTTTAAAAAAATAATAATAAAATTAAAATTTCAACGTTTCGAATACACAAAACATCCCTCCTACCCCTTTCCCTTCCTCCCTCATAATAATAAATAAATAAACATTAAATTCGAAATAAACGTTTTCCCCAACCCCCACTCCCGTCCCCCCCCGTCATTCGTTCTTTTATTTATTTATTTAATTAATGAATGAATTAATTCAAAAAAAAAAAACCCGAATCGTGAATATATTATCATTATTATTATTATTCTACCAATGTAAATAATAAAATAATAATAATAATAATGATGATGAAAACTCGACATACTTTTTTATCTTGGACCAGTCGAAATTTGAATTTTTATTATTATTATTATTATTATTATTATTATTATTATTATTATTATTATTTTACCTTGTACTAGAAGTGGCACTTCTCTCGCTACTCTCATCTCCGGAAGACAAATCATTATCCGAACCTGAACACCAGCTGTCTTCGGAAGAAGCTCTCCCATGTACGTGATCGTGTTCCCACCCTGATGTTTTCCCGTGAGGTTCATCTGAAACAAACAAGAGAAATAAATCCTTTACATTATTATTATTATTATCATTTCATTTTTCCTTTTCTCTCTACTTTGCAAATCGAAAAATCTTCCTCGTTTTTTAAAATTTTTAT
>NW_002987134.1:59811-112896 GCF_000006295.1 Pediculus humanus corporis
GTTCGCGTTCGGTTTAAGAAGAAAAAAAAATTTATTATTATTATTATTATTATTATTATTATTATTATTATTATTATTATTATTATTATTAATAGTTGTAATTGCCTATCGGAATGTCAAGAAAGTTGTTTTTATATTTTTTCTTTTGACATCATACCAAAAAAAAAAAAATAAATAAATAACAGATTTTATTATTATTATTATTATTATTTTGCAATGTAATCAATATTATCGTAAAGATGCAAGACAATCGTGGGAAAAAATGGTGTGCGCGTGAAAAGAGAGAGAGAGAGAGAAACATCAACACAACACTTGCGACTATTCCTGACTCATACCTTTTCCCTTTCAATACGCTCATATACAATATTATTATTATTATTATTACTATTGTCGTTTGTTGTTTGTTGTTGTTGTTGTTATTAATGTTTTTCGATGATAAATAAACAAGGTAGGAGGTATGTTTTAGACTATGTCTTTTTTTTCTCAAAAACCAGAGGAAATCATCAAGAGATACTCTCTTTTTCTTTCACACGCATGCGCGCACCCACACCCACACACGTGCACGAACGCACCTTCGCGTTAAAGTCTGCATTGTCATTTTCATTTTCTCATTAGAAAATTTCCAACAATATAACACACGCCTCCCCTCCCCCCTCCAAAAAAAAGGAAACGCCATCGAAAATTTTTTTTTTGTAAATCTTTTACACATCGATCGACGATTCACGATTCGATACGATTATTTATTCGAGATATTTGGTAAAAATCGAATAATCGAACGAGTTTTCTGACGCCACGTCCAAAAATCCTCATCATTTTTGCCAAATCATGATCATACACGATTCGTAATGATACAAAAAAAAAAAAAAAAAAAAAAATTTCTGCCATTTTTGTTTTTGTTTTTTTTTTTTTTAAAGTAGTTATAGAAAAACAAAGAAAGAAAGAACGTTTTTTCTGCGAACGTGTTTAATCACCAACACAATTACACTCATTACTAATCAATCAATTTGCCAAATCATTAAGAAAATTTCGAGAAAAAAAAAACGACATACCCACACATACTAACTCTTATTACTATTATTATTATTATTAATAAAATTATTACTCCCATTGTTATTAATATCACTGATTTATAATAATAATAATAATAATAAACGATGTGCACTTTGATGTTTGCAATCGTGATTTAATCACGATTTCCTTTTATTATTATTATTATTAACAACAAATAACCATTATTATTATAATCGATAACATTTGAAAAACGACAATTCTATTAATTAATATTAATATTAATAATAATAATGGGAATAACAAATAATATTAATAATAATAATTATTTATTAAAAATTATTCATCGTAGAAATTTTTATCTCGAATAAATGAGACAAAATCATTTTATTATTTATTTTGTGTTGACGTTTATTATTATTATTATTATTATTATTAACATTTCTTTCTTTCGTCATTTTTTTTTTTAAATGTCGTCGTCGTTTCCTTATTAAATCATCATCAACGATCCCACCACCACCAAAGTGTGATCAAAGTTACAAATGCAAAACAACAACAAACAACAACAACAAGACGAAAAAGAGTAGGAAGATGGACGCCATTCGAAAGAAAGAAAGAAAGAATGGAAAAACTTATTTATATCACAATTAATATTTAATCAACGCGGAATGGTAAAAAAAAAAAATGGCGGAGTTATTAATAGATAATTACTATTCACTACCACCACGTCATTGTTGTTGTCGGATGAAAAAAAAAAATTAGGAAAAAAAAAAATCCCGCAAAAAAGTTATTGCCACGACAACGTTGACGTCATCGTCTTGTAATGGCGTCCGTTCTAACTAACCCAATCACACTTTCAATTTAATTTCTTTTTTTTTCACGAATCGTTCGCCCATGAAAAATAAAAAAGCTTTTTTTTTTTTTCGCACGGTTCTTTTAACGACTTACGTAGATATGAAAGTTGTGCGACCATATTTGATCTTTTTATACCACCCATAAATCCAAACCGTGGAGATTGCAAAGTCTCCTCAACATCGAGATATCAAAGATTCAACAAAAATTATTATTATTATTATTATTATTATTATGAATTTTAACGAAAGGAGGTCGACGAAACGAAAAACACGACGACGACGACGACGACGACGACACCAGAGACGTGTAGTAATAATAATAATAATAATAGAAAGTAAATAATAATGAGAAATCCATGTGCATTTTTAAATTCGTACAAAAACAAACAAACAAACAAACAAACAGGGAAAAGGGAACTTTTTTTTTGTATATTATTCACGAGGATGCTATTAAACAAACAAAGGGGTTAAAATCGGTCAACAACCGCAAACGTCTGATATGGGATTACAAACGATAATAAAATTTAACCCCCTCACCTTCCCCCCTTCCCCTCCCCGCAGCATAAGAACATAAATCAGAATTCGTTAACATTCTCTTTGCATATTAAACAAAACTAGAAACTTTTTTTTTTCATCCTCCTTTTGTGTGCACGCGCACACGCAATTGCACGCACACGCACACGCACACGCACTCAAAAACCAATAAACAAAAAAAAGATTTATAATAAATAAATAAATAAATAAAAAAAACTCGAGCTTATGGTTTATTATATAACATATTATGCGTGTTTTAAAATTGCAGATCCATGCAATTCGTTTCGAGAGAGAATCAAATATCGACGCGCTCGGGATTCGAATACACACTCGAGTTAATTACATAATTTCCACGAAACGGTCACAAAGAATATAATACACACACGCACACGCACACACAGGCACACACAATATAATAATAATAATAATAATAATAAACTGTTGCAGAACTAATATTAATAATTGTTGTTTTTAAACTTTATTATTATTAAGCTGAGTTTGCGTATAAATTTGTTGACGTGTCGTCTACTCAAACTACACCACACAGCCATTAGCCATCATCATCATCATCATCGTGCTTTGTCCTAACGTTACTCGACATTTTGTCTATACAAAAAAAAAACAACAAGAATTCCATCATTTGTTTCGATTTGAACCTTTGTTAAAATTTCCTTTGACTCGACTTTGATTAGAATCATTCATAAAGAGAGAAAGAAAGAAAGAAAGAATGGAAAAACATAGAGTGTGAGAGAGAGAGAGAGAGAGAGAGAGATACAAGCAAAAACCTTCACGCATTTTGAATATGTTAAAAACCAAAATTTATACAACACGCATGCGTGCGTACTCACGCACGCACACACACCACCTTGATCATACGTATTGTATCTCTTCTGATGATGATGATGATGATAATGTTCGTGATAATAATGATAATGATTCAATTCGCTGCACGACTGGAATTTTGTTCAAAGGTCGTCATTAATTTCATTAATATTTTCCTTTCAAAAAAAAAATTTTTTCTTAAATTTACCCGCATGTTCATGCAACGCACGCACACGCACACGCACACGCACGCACGCACACACACGCATATTTTCCTCTCCATAAAGAAAGGAGATGGCGAATTTTCAAAATGGCTTTTAAAAAAAGAGAAAAAAAAAAATTCCAAAATCAACCGCAACAACCATCGGACACGGTAGATGAAATATTTGGAAAAAAAATTTTTCCCTTTGAAATTAAATAAATAACAATAAAAATAATAATGATAATAATGATAATGATAATGATAATAATGATAATGATGATAAACTTCAAGGCTTTCACTTGTAAATAACAAACTACGACATATAACAATTTCCGATTGTAATTTTTTTACTCGCCGCCATTTATATAAAACAATCGGGAAAAATTAACACGAGGGAAAATTTTTTCCCGGGTGTTTGTTTGTGCACATTCGACACACAAACGACGACGACGACAATTCAAGGCTTACAAGTTTAAAGGGAAATGAAAAAAATTTATTTTTTGTAAATTAATATTCAATGAGATTCTCTCTCCTTTTTTTTTCAATGAAATTAACTTAACCGTCTCTCTCTCTCCCTCTCGCTTCCCAAAAGAGGGGAAATAAATCAAACGAAATAAATCAAACATTTAAATAACAATAATAATAATAATAATAATAATAAAACCTCTTTAACAAGAGCTTTTTGAATGAATCCAAAGGGAGGAGGGAAATTCAAACTTTTTATAAAGAACAAACAACAAACGCTTCGAGATGTTTAATAAACTTTTAATACTTCGAAAAAAAAAAAAAAAAACATGGAAACGTAAAGTTTTGGCAACAAAAACAAACTGAGATGAAAACAAACGTTACACAAATTTTCTCAACAACGAAAAATTTTGCCCACACAATTTTTTCCTTTCATCATCATCATCATCATGACGCCGACCTTAACGCATTCACGCACACGCACGCACACGCACACACGTTTAAATCCAGCTAAAAAAAATTTTTTTTTAACAACAATTTAAAAACAATTTATTTATAACTAAAATAATAATAATAATAATAAGAGAAATTTTTTCTATAAAAAAAAAAAAAAAATCATTGAACTATGCGATTAATTTCGTTTTAATAATAGTTTTTTTTTTTGAATTTTTCGATGGTAAATTGTTTAAAATGAGTTTTTTTTTTTTTTGAGGGGTCACACAAAGGTCAATACTAATTTAAAATTTAACCATTAAAAAAAAAAAAACTTATCGTATGAATTGATTTCTGTTGGGAAAAAAAAAAAAAAAATTAAAATACCTACAAAATGTTTTGTCAGTTTCACGATAGAGAGAGAGAACGAGAGAACGAGAGAGAGAGAGAGAGTGAGAGAGAGAGAGAGAGAGAGAGAGAGAGAGAGAGAGAAGAAAAACAAATGACACACTCACAAACGTATGAATTACAAAAAAAAAACATAAAAAAAAACATTGCCCGAAGGCAGGAATTGCAACAACAACAACAACAACAAAATACCAGATTTTCGATCGGCCATAATGAAAAAAAAAAAAAAAAAAAAAAAAAAAGTGGAAAAGTGTATCACAATCGACGACCTAATGAAAAAAATCTCACGAAACTTTTTTTTCTTTTCCTTTTTTTCCTTTTTTTTTTCCTTTTTTTTTTTTACTCCTTTGCACGTTTGAAACAAAAACAAAAATTTTTTTTTTTTTTAATTATAAACCAATTTTAACGCTCGGACGTTATTAAATATACCAAAGAAATCAAATCGTGGTAGCAACAACAACAACAACATGCAAAGTGGGGTTTTGAGTCACGAAAAAAACCTGACTCTTCTCTTTTTGTATTTACATGATTTTATAAGACATCCGGTCGAACGAGAGATTCTTCCTTCCGGCAATTTCAATAAAAAAAAAAAAAAAAAAAAAAAAAAAAACCAAGTCGAATTTTATCCTAAAATTTCGTCCTCCTCGTGCGTGCGTGCGTGCGTGGTTGCATGCGTGCAAAGAATAACATTTGCCTAGTGAACTCGCTAACCCAACTTTCCTTCTCGGTGGTGACTTGTGTCCTGTTGTGTGGACAAAAGGACAGAGAGAGAACCAAACACAAAACACAGAAACGAATAAAATTCAACCTTTAACGTATTTGCACTGGAGAAGAGAAGGAAGGAAGGAAGGGAAAATAACATTAACGTGACGTCGAGTTTTTTTTTCTCTATCTCTCTCTCTCTCTCTCTCTCACTCTGTACTAAATGGCTTATCATCCGTGAAAAATCTTATCAAGTCGTAGATAAAAGAAGGAAAAAAAAAAAAGTGGAAAAAATTAACTTTTTTAGCGACAAAATTCCAACTTGTACGAGTTAAACATCTCCGTGACTTCGCGTTATTAAATCCATGTTTAAAAACAAGGTCGTATTTGCAAAAACGCGGAAACACGCGGACTTTTGGACGGGGAGGGGGGAGGGGGCGGAGGGGCCTCCTCATCCCAATCCCTATTTCATCAAGTTCAAATCGCAAAATTTCCAAACAAAAAAACACAAGCAAAAGTTTTTCAATACGTGGCATGACTTAAACCCTCACTAAAATCTCTTCATCACGAGGTACCAAAAATGATTCCAGCATCACGAGAAGGACGGATGTCATGGAGTTTGAATTCGGTTCCAGGAGAATAAACACTATCAAACAAACACGATGAACACGTTTAACAAAAAAACAAAAACAAAAATTTCATTCCAAATGTCTTGAAGGTAAACAAAAACAAAAAACAAGGAATCGCACAACACCGTCAGGTGACTCTTCTTTTTTCTTTTCTTTCATAAAATAAAAGCAGACGATTTTCAACAACAAGTTTCTTAAACAATAAACAACTAAAAACAGTTTTACCAACAACAAGAAAAAAAAAAATTAAAGAAACAACAAGACGTGTAGCAGATGTGCAAACACATAAAGGGGCAAGAAATAGAAAGGAAAGGAAAAGGGGGTCCAAAAAAATTCAGGTATCAAATTTTCGGTTTCAAAAACCGTGTTAATCGATCGAAATCAACGGATGCGGGGGCGGGGAGAGCGGGAAGACCGAGGGGCGGGGAGAATCCAAATTTTATATTCATAATTGTAGGTAAAGAAGAAGGTCTTTAAAAAAAAAAAAATTATTTATTTCCCGTTTTTAACAAAAACCCAATTTAAAAAAAAAAAAAAAAAAAACCTTTTAACCTTGGGGGCAAAACATTTTCGTCAAGGTGAATTTCCCCCATCTGTTTAAAATAAAACACGATTTAAACAAAATAGAAAGAGAGAGAGAGAGAGAGAGGGAGAATACTACGGTAATCAAAACAGAGTCTTAAACTTTTTCGCAAAAATTAAAATTTCACTCGATCATTAACGACATTTTTTTTTTTTTTAACGTAGTCGTTAGTTAATAAGTAAAACGGAAACGGTAGCCCTGCCACATACATAGAGACAAAAAACGGAAACCGGGAAGAGGGGAGGGGAAGGGAAAGAGGTATGATCGGGGGGACACACCAATATAATTACCCTAACGATAATTTTTCCCATTACTTTTTTTTTTTTTGGTCTCCTTATAAATTATAAACGAAATATTATTATTAATAATAACGGTTCGAGGTTAAGGTGGCCATTTTTCTTTTTTAAATCGTGCACGAAAACCGTCAAGAACGGTTGCTTCCGTACGACGACTACGACGACTTTGTATTATTTATTTATTTTTAGATAAATGTATATTCTTTTGGAATGCGAATGAATCGTTTGGAATTCATTTTTGGAAAAAAAAAAATATAAAATAAAATAAAATGAATAAATAAAAAACCGTTTAAAGTCAAAAAAAACGACATACGAACGAAAAAGTTAATCTGGCAATTCATTTACAAAAAAAAAAAAAAAATCATCGTGAAAGAATTATGAAAAACCCCCGTTTGCCCTACCTTTTCCTCATTCGTTCTTTTCTATACCTGGATTTTTTTTTTTAATGATAAACACCGAAAAAAAAAAATTCTTTTATAAAAAAAAGAAAACATTCATCCGTGGACATTTTTTTTTTTTTCCTTTCAAGGTACGAAACGTATCTCGTTCGTTCGTGCGATTGAGTCTCTTTCACAGAGAAAAACATTTTTTTAAAAAAAATTGCGGATAAAAATTACAAATCGTCAAATTCGATACGGTTAATATTAGAATATAGAGAAAGAGAGAGAAAGATAGATAAAGAGAAAGATAGATACATAGAAAGAGAAAGAGAGAGAAATTATGTACAAAGTATTACGGCAACAAAACGTATCAATGTACGAACAATTTTTTTCAATTTTTTAAAATTCTTTCTCACTTGTGAGACAGAGAGAGAGAGAGAGAGAGAGAGAGAGAGAGAGAGAGAGAGAGAGAGAGAGAGAGAGAGAGAGAATGTGGGGGGAGGGGGGGGAATTCGATGACGGTGACGTAGAAATTTTCGAATTAAAATAAAAATAAAAATTACCGAAATATTTATTTAAAATTTAAAAAAAAAATTCCTTTATAAATTTTCCTTTAATTTTTCTAAAAAAACAAAATTTGGACCCACTCCAAACTCTCGGTTTGATTTAGTTTTTTTTTCGAATGAGTGAGAGAGAGAGAGAGAGAAAGAGAAAAAATTTAAATTTGGGGAGCCATCAACATAAAATTCTTTTGCGTAGTAATTTTCTAAATAACTATGGAATGAAGGCTAGGCTATAAGACAACACTACTACTCCACACTCTCCATCGAAAAATAAAAAATAAATAAGAAAAAAAAACCTAAAAAACCGTTCTTTTATTTACATAATTAACGACACCCCCCATTTTACCACCATATTGAAAATCCACGTCGTCATCATCATCATCATCCTGCTCTCTCACTCTCTCACTCCCTCTCTCTTTCTCTCTCTCCCGGCGATCCCTTTTTCTTTTCCTAATAAATAATCATCCGACACACACACACTCATCCCTCTTCCTCTCTTTCTCTCTCTCTCTCTTTTTCTCATATTGTAGAAACCATTTACTTAAAAAAAAAAAAAAAAAATGATCTCAATTCAAACAACACTTATTGTAATTAAAGAGATATTTTCAAATCGATTCGTTTTAAAAATCGTTAACCTTACTAGCAGACGACTGCGAGAAAGAGAGAGAGAGAGAGAGAGAGAGAGAGAGAGAGAGAGAGAGAGATGGAAAAAACAGAAAAAACATTAAACAAACAAAGAAAGACTCATTTTGAAAAAGAAGGAAGGTAGGAAGGAAAAAAAAAAGTTTGTTTGTAACTCATAAAGTAATTTAATATTATTATTATTATTATTATTAACTTACTCTATGAGATTTTTACCGTTAAATTTAAAAAAAAAAAAAAAAAAAAAAAAAAAAAAACCTAATTTAAACACACACAAAACAAATTTAGGACTTCTCATGTGTGTTAATATTACTAATGATATAAACGGGGGGAAAAATAAAACTAAACATTATTTAAACTCGGAGAAAGTTCTAGAAAAAAAAAAACAAAAACAACAACAGTGGTCGGCGTGTCAGTAGAAAAAAAGAGCAAAAATAAGAAAAAGTCTTATTAATTTTTTTTTTCTTTTTTTCTTTAAAAATTCAACCGCAAGCAATAAATCAACTCGAGTACAGTTTGTACATTTTAACTCTTTTTTTTTTTTAAATTTTAACGAATGAAACTAATAATTTACTTTTTTTTAAAGAGAAGGTATTTTCGAAGAAGAGAGAGAGGAAGAAAGAGAGAGAGGAATAGAAAGAGAAAGAGAGAGAGAGAGGAAGAGAAAGAGAGAAAAAGAGAGAGGAATGGAAAAAAATGGAAGAAAGAAATCTAAATACGAAAAAAAAATTACAATCGAAATCGTTTTGCAACTTCCCCCCCCCCCTTTTTTCATCTCACGAACCTTCCGAACCTTAACCTTCGAACCTTCGAGAACCTTGTTAACGATAATAATAATAATGACAAAATCAAATCAAATAACATAAAATACAAAGAATTTTTTTTGTCCCCCCGACATTTCTCTCAACTCTCTACTACTTAAAGCAAATCTCGTTTGCTTTTGCCCCCCAGGAGGGGAGGGCGGAGGACGTGGAGGGAAGGGGAGGGGCCTTAAGCGACAAAACAAAACAAGCCGTTTGTTCGTTTGTTTTTTTTTTTTTGCAAAAAAAAAAAAAAAAAAAAAAAAAACTTTCGTCGCGTTCGTTTCATTTCCCGTCCCTCCCCTTCCCCAGGGGGTTCCTTTAATTAATCAACACCAATGATTTCCCCCTCTCTCTCTCACCCTCCCTTCCTCCTTTCTCCCTTTCAAGCACGCTTCGAAAAAAAAAAAAAAAAACAATGCTCATAATAATAATAATAATAATAATTTTCGATAACTTTTTACCCGACAGCATATGAAAGTCGTACGTTTTTTTTTTTTTTTTTTGTAAAATTAACTCGCGATCGTGACTGATTTGCTCACATGCCCTCGGCAAATTTTTTTCCCATTCTTTCCTCGACAAACAACAACCACAACAACAACAACAACAACAACCCCTTTCCTTCGTCGTCAACTTTCATCCAAGATTTTTTTTTTAAAAAAAAAAGTTACTTTTCCATTTCTACATTCCGCACGATCCTCCATCATCACTTCCTCTCCTCCTCCTCCTCCTCCTCTTCCCTCCCCCCTTTACCTTTTCCCCATTTGTCACATTATACATATTTATATACATAAAATAAAACTTACATTTAATTAAAATTACTCCACTTTGACATTCATCCATTTTGTTAAAAAAAGTTCATTTAATGAAAATAACAACGACGATACACAACATATCATATCAATTATAAATGACATTTTAACAACGGTATGACAACATAAAACGCGTTTATTATTATTATTATTATTATTAATCCGTTAAACATTTGAAACAAATAATTATAAAATAAATGTGTTATTAATAAACGACTTGGAATATTTATTTTTAAAAAAAAACTAAAACTAAAACTTTTTTGTATTATTTTTAATTTTTTTTTTTGTTAAATTAAAAAAAAAAAAAAAAACTACCGCGACGTCCATTACAAATACGACGGCATCCGACAGACAACTAACTCGCTCTTCGTATACGAAAGAAAAAAAAAAAGATGATAAAATTTTACTTCCTAGCCTACGCGAGTACGGTTTTTTTTTTTTTTTTCACAACGTAAAAAAACCCCGTCACCCGTTGTTCAACAACACAACTCATCCGACAACTAACGTTTAAAATAAATTGAAAAGCTGCAACAACACCGGATCAACGTAATTTGACTTAAGTTTGTCGTGTTTTCGTTGCGAGAAAGTGGTCCTATCTAATAATAATTAAAATGGAGGGAGAAATATTAAAAAAAAAAAATCTTTTGCTTTGTTTTTAAGCCTGTTTTTTTTTTTTTTTTTTTTTTTTTTTTTTACTTTTTCGTACGAACCGGACCGTCGATGCGTGCGTGCGTGCGTGCGTGAGTGCGTGCGTTCGTTTAACCCGATTGTCTTTGCATATCTCCGTACGCATGTATACGCATATATACAAAAATTTTTGAATCTGTTCGTGTGCGCGAGTGTGTGTTTTCATAGAGTAAATAAATTTAAACGAATCTAAAACCACTTTTGCTGCAATTAAAGACCCCACATTAGAAAATATTCATAGTAAAGAATCATAGTATTATTATTATTATTAGGAGATTTGAATAGCAGGAGTGGTCCGAATGATTGTGCATTCGTCACGAACTGTTGGCGTTTCGTTTTTCTTTGTTTAAAAAATAAAAAAAAATTTCATTATCATATCCTGTACGATTCAGGTGGAAGGAAACGACTACAATTTTTTTTTTTTTTCGAACGTTTTAAATATAAATAAATAAATAACACGCTTGGACAAATTACGGCCAACCATTAAACATTTTCTAAAAATTTTCTGACAAAAAAAAAAAAAAATGTTTTTCGACACAAGGACGCCGAAAAAAAAGTTTTCAAAGTTGCCTGCCTGCTTGCCTGCCTGAATCTGGCAAATGGTTTAAAATTGAGCACCTGGACGACGACGACGACGACGACGACGACTTTCAAGGCACTTCATTTTTTTTTTTTTTTGTTTGAATGAAACTTTTGGGTTTCCAAACGTGATTTAAGAGAGCCCCGTGGGGGGAAAGGGAGGAGGAGGAGGGGAGGGGAGGGGAGATCTCTTTATACAAGAGATCCGAATGGAGCCGAATTTTGTAATTTGATAGCGTTTGTTAAAATTTACAAAAAGCTTTACTGCAATGCCAATAGAAAAAATCAAATCAGAATAGATCAAAAAAAGAGGAGGTGGGGGAGGGGAATTAATAATGAATGAATGAATTTCTCATTATGTGGGGGTGGGGTGGGTGGGGAGTGGGGGGTGGAAAACGAGAAAATTTTTACGACGGAATTTTTTCGCAAGCAACTTTTCCATTACACCAAATCAAATTCAATTCAGTTTTTCTTTCTCCCTCTCTCATTTTGGGGGTGTGCTTATTTTTTAAGGTGAAACAAAAACAACAACAACAAACGACGGCTTAAAACCACACCCAACAACAACAACAACAACCAAACCATTTTTTTTTTCACATATACGCGCGACATTTTTTTTTTATCACTTAAACCTCCTACTCCTGATACGACAATTCTTAATAATTATATATATTTTGTTCGCTAATTATTTTTAACCGCCATGATTATTTTTTTCCTTCGAAACAAACGTAACGGAAAATTAAAAAAAAAAAAAAAGGAATGAATATGTAATACAGTTTTTTTGTTTGTTTGTTTGTTTCGACGATTGTTTTATTCGTAATTGCTAATAAATGCGAATATCACTAACGTTATGGTGGGGCAACAACAAAAAAATCTGTAAATTATATGATGTATCGTCATGATAATAATAATAATATATACGAAAAAAATTCTTATTATTGGCGCCTTAGGAAAAAGTCGGGGGGAAGGAGGGGGGGGAGTCGGCTGAGAGGTTGAAAAACGATTAAACGTAAAATTAAAATTAAATTGCGTGGCGGTTCTTATGATGAAATTTCATTCATAAATTTTTTTTTTTTTATTTTGATTGTTTACCAATTTATTTGCTATCGAAAGAGAGAGAGAGAGAGAGAGAGAGAAAGAGAGAGAGAGAGAGAAACAAATCAATAACCCAAAGTTCAAACTTGTTTTTTACCTACTAATTTCAGGCAACAAAAAAAAAAAATTTCACCTGCTGTTTATAATTAAATAAATAAAAAAAAAATTATTCACACACTCATTTATGATGTAATACCCCACCCTCCCGTCTCCCCTCCTCATCGCCATTTTGAATTTCACAACGAACGCACACACACACACACACTCGCGAGTGCATGTGTGTTCACGTACGCAAATAAATAAATAAATAAATAAATAGATGAATGACGAAACATTTTTTACTTAATCCGACCCTGTACTGTAATTTCTCCCGAATATTGTGACGACGAGTACTCCTCCGCAAAAAAAAAAAAAAAAAAAAAAAAAACGGTTTATTATCAAAAATAATTTTTCAATACGAATTAAACAATAAATAAATAAATAGAGAGAAAAAACGTGTGGAAGAGGAAGTCGTGTGTCAAAAACAAAAAAAAACGCCATCATTAAATTTATTCCGCGTACCATAAACAGAATTTTTTTCTTTTTGGAAGGAAGAAGAACCGTGAGAGAGAGAGAGAGAGGGAGGGGAGGGGGGAGGGAGGCGAGGAGACGACTGGAGATTTTAATGCTTCAAAAAAAGAGAAAACGACAAAAGAGAAAAGAGAAACAAAAGAAGGGGGGCAGGAGGGGAAATGTGGCTTAATCTCCGAGTTTGCTCTCACTTAATTTTGCTTACAGGTACATCAATTATGTGTCGTGGGTGCGTGCGTGCGTGCGTGTGCGTGTGCGTGTGTGTCTTCCGCAAGAACGAACGCGTCAAAACAATCATCTTTGAAAAAAAAAAGACTTTCTTGCGAGATTCAACGAACCTATTACGTACGTTAAACGTTTGTGTGTGTGTGTACACGATGTGATACGCACACGCACACGCACACGCACGAGCTTCATCAAGGTTGTACTTCACGCTTTTTCGTGACTCGGAAATTTAATTAAATTCGTCGTAAAAAACGAAGAAAAAGATCGAGTTAAAAAAAAACTCGAGTTTCTATTTAACGGAAAGAGAGAAAAGGTTCGAAGAAGAAATAAAATAAAAAATCGTTACGTGCATAAATAAACACTTTAAGGTATGATAAATACCTGTTTTTGAAGAATGTTTCCTTAACAAAACCATTTTTTTTTCTTAAAATCCTTAAAATAACACCACCGACACAACCACCACCGTCATCAACACCGTCACAAAGAATTAAAAAATTTATGAGTGCGTGTGTGCGTGCGCGTGTGTATTATTTATAATTTCATAATCGGGCACCGGAATTTACACACTTTTTGTCTTTTCCTGCTCGACGATAACGGACAACAAAACAAAAAAAACAAAAACAATTAAAAAATTAAATAAAAATTAACAAACATTACGCACAATTTACGCACAACACAAATCAAACCCGAATTTGTTTTTTCTTTTTCGAAACGCACTACGACGCACTTCTCGCGTATTAAAACACTAACTAACTAACTGGGCCCCCCAATGGCAACGGGAAAATTTTTTTTTTAAAAAAAAAAAAAGAGAAACAAACAAAGAAAAATGTTTGCAACGACAGACAACAGAGACACCGGTGTTCGATCGTTTCTTTTTCATCACCGTAACGACGATGACGATGACGAGGACGATGACGACAACAACAACAACAACAACAAACACATCGAAACAAACAATTTTAAAAAAATAAAATAGAAAATTTTAAAACCGTACGTACACACACGCCAGTGGATTTATTTATAAAAAAAAAAAAAGAAACGACGACGACGACGACGACGACGACGACGACGACGACTACAACGACCACGAACGCCTATATATCGTTTTCAATGTCGGACTGGGAATTTTTTCAATATATTAATATATACTCTCTCTTTCTCTCTCTCTCTCATATATTTTTTTACCATTTATAAAAACGAATTATTCACACCGTTTAGTGTACGACAACAACAACAACAACAACAACAACAAACGAAAAAAGTTTTGGAGCAAGTTTTTTTTTTTTTTTTTTTAAACTTTATTACGTAATTTATTACTCAAGTGTCTTCTTGAGAGAGAGAGAGAAATAAAAACATTCCACGAGTTATCGAATCCCACATGTGTCACGGTGGACATTTATTAAAAAATCGTTCCTAATTTTATTTATTTACTCTATGATTGTTTTCACTCTATGATTATTTAATAATAATAATAATAATAATAATAATTTCAACGACACAATCACAATTAAACAAAACACGTGTGCACGAGCTAAAAACCCAATTTTAAAAACAATTCGGTCGAAATCGATTGTTATTACGACCCATCGATGGATCGATATATCGATCGAGTATTCTTATATGTCTATTTATCAATTCGTCATTGATTAAATAAACATATTGTCTTTTTATCATTTAATGAGACAGAAAATTATTGCGATAGAATAGAGGGCAGCAAAAGACGTGAGAGGTAAGAAAGAAAGAAAAAAAAATGGCGCCCGAGTGGGCAGAGAGGTTAAACTAAACTTGCAACATGAAGAGAGAGATAGAGAGAGAGAGAGGGGAGGGGGGAAAGAAAGTATGTCAAACGTTTTTTTTTTTTTTTTTTTCATACGATTCGAAATTAAATAATAATAATAATAATAATAATAATCGTTATTTATTATTTATCGTGCGTTTGATTATATGAGAAAAACGTCAGGTAAAACACGTTCCAAATAATTGAGAAAACTTTTAAATAATTTACTAATAAAAATTCACGTAAAAAAAATTTCAATGACACGTGAAAAAAAAAAAAAAAAAAAAAAATGGAAAATGTTACGAGTTGAAATTTATTAAAAAAAAAATATTTCGCCCACGCCAAAATAAAAAAAAAAAAAAAAAGCAGTTTTGTAAAAAAAAAAAAAATTTCAAATGAAAACAAAATATATGCCTTTGACTACTTGAGGTTTTTTCCTTTTTCTATTTTTCATTTTTTACATGGTGGCAAATGTACATTTTATTATCATCATCATTATTATTATTATTATCTTATCCGTAATAAAGCCCGAATGTATTGTTCACCAAAAAAAAACAAAAAAAAAAAAAAAAATGGCGTTTCCGCGAAAATATGTGTTAATCGATTCGATTTTTAAAAAAATGCCAAGATTTTATTAAAAAATTTTTTGAATCAATGAATAAATATCCTGTTGTTTGGTCACCTAGATATTTCCTCCCCCTTTTCCCTCCTCCTTCCACTCCTTCCCTTCCCTCCCCCCCGGGAAAAAAAAGAAATCAAAGGGCTTTCAGTGCCAGCCAAATTTTCAATTGTCGGCAACGTTCCATTTTCGTTGAAAAAAAATTTTTGCGAATTTTTATTAGCCGTTGAATTATTATTATTATTATGATTATTATTATTATTATTTCCATCATCACAATTAACTTTTTAATAATTCGTCAACCAACCGAATGATCTCATTTGATTTAAAATTTTTTTTTACGTTTTCTTACACTGATTCACAAATTTATTTTTACACTGCCAACAAAACAAAACAAAACAAAACAAACGACAACAACGACAACTTTATACGAAAAAATATTTCATTTAAACACAATTTTTGAGTTCGACAGACATTTGTAGAAGGTGAAGAAGCAGAGCAAAGGGAAAAAAGGGGGGCAAGAGCAGAGGGCAGGGAGCAGTGGCAGGGGGGAAAGAAACGTTAGAAAATTATTGCCAATGACATTTTGAAAAAAAAAAAAAAAAATTAAAAAATTCCTCAGAAAGCTCAGAAAGCTCAGCGAGTGGGTGGGTGCCACCATCTTCGCCACGGTTTTCGAATAATAAGACATTCTTCTCTTGCACAACTTTTATTTTTTTATTTTTTTTATTGTTGGGTTTAACCTTCGAAGCCCTAGGAAATGAACGATAATTTATTTGCGACTCGAATGTTTTCGATTCATTCGCATCCAGTCAATTGGCAAACAAACAAACAAACAAACAAACAAACGAACAAACGAACGAACGAACAAAATTAACCACAGTTTCACCTTTCGAATTTAGTAAGAGAGAGAGAGAGAGAGAAAAACAACATACTATTTAAGGAGTTTTACGACATTTCTCTCCTTCTCTATCTACTCGACAAACAAAAAATCTCAAAAAACAAACAAACGAACAAACAAAAAACTGACAGACCGTAACGTTAACCGGTTGTTTCCTTGAAATGATTTTAACTTTAAAAAAAAAAACCAATCGATAACGCAAAATTAAAACAAAACGTAAAAAACCTATACACAAAATCCTTCGACAAAATATAATAATAATAATAATCAAATACACATACGCATGAAAATACGCATCACATACGCACAATTTAAATTTAAAATTTTAAACTTTTTTCACACACAAAAACTGGAATTTCAAAAAAATGTTTTTTCAAATCACAAAGAACTAATTTCTGAACGCAAAAGAAATTTTCTATTTCTTCTTTTTGTTATTATTATTATTATTATTTTTTATTTTTTGCGTATTTAGCACGTCTCCATGTTTGTGTTCCCGACTAAACTGGTTTCTGTACACGAACCAATCCCTCATCGTGTTGTGCCTTTAGGATTCGTTTCAGAAAGTTGGTACTTGATTTAACTCCCATTTTGTTAACCGCGCAAAAGCTTTTTTTTTTTTTTTTTATTTTTCCCACGTTGGTTGCTATGTTTAGCGAACGAATATAATCGACAAAATCGTGGAAAGAAAATAAAATTACGTTTTCCATTTTCTATCTCTCTCTCCCCCCCCCCCTCTCTCTCTCTCTCTCTATCCAATGTTTTGCTTCGAGCAAATGATCGTTTCTTATATTTTTTTAACGCTTAGCTTAACGACGATTTGCAAATCGGTAGACAAGAGACAAAAACAACGACAAATTATTTTTCATTAATTTTTTTCAAAAATGGCGCCATTTATGAAAATGATCACGATGATGATGATGATGATAAAAATCTCAAGCAAGTTTCGTAAAAATAATAATAATAATAATAATAATAATAAAAGTCACTTTCACGATTGTAACGTAATTCGGTGAACTTCACTTCACTCTGGGTTCCCCACATTTATTTCTCGTTTTTAACTCGAAAAAAAAAAACTTTTTTCGAAACAAAAACAAACAAGTAAACAAACAAGATTCTTGCCTTTCTTTACAACATACAAACACAAACGAACGAAAATAAATAAATAAATAAATAATAATAATAATAATTTTTTTCTTTTTAATTTGATGTCGAACGTTTTAAATCTTTTCGAAGACTATCGTGTTAGTAGTAGCATAGCACGAACATTTTTTTTTTATTCCTGTTTTCCCCATATTATAAACGGGTTCATTTATTTATTATCATTTATCGCTTCCTTCTGCTTCCATGGTTACGCTAAACGTATGTATATATGCAACAAATTAACAATTATCGACTTTTTTTTTTAACGAACGAACGACGTCATTCTCACTTCATTTTTTTTTCGACATTTAAAAATTATCATTCGCATATTATAATAAACGTGTCAATTATTCTGCTGACAAGAAAACCTGATACTTTTTTTTTCCTTAAACTATTGAAAACAAAAAAGACCTCTTGATGTTATATATATATAAACAAAAATAACTTTGACTTCATTAATTAATATCATATATAAATAATTTTGTCAAGTTTTATCCAAGGGCAAACTTTAATCAGATAAAGCTCTCTCTCTCTCTCCCCCTCTCTCTCTTGTATAATTATCTTAAATTAGGGGATCATCTCGTGTGACTCCCTAAACTTTCTCACATTCGAAATCAAACGATGTTTTGAGTTTTGTTTACATCGAATAAATTTTTCTCAAACAAAAAGCAACTTACAAAAAATTCTAATGCGAGTTTTTAAATGTTCAGAACGAAACATGATAACAAATCATACAAAATCATACGTTGCCCCTCACATCCCGGTTGATCAGCGGTCCAGTACCGAAATTCATAAACAGCATCAAATTTTACATTGGAAAAATGTAACAAAAACGATCTAATCAATCTCGTAAACAATTAAACCTCTTTGACTTTCTGAACAACAACAACAACAACAACAACCAGAAAAAAAGTATTCCGAATTCTAAAAAACCCAAAACTTTTTATGAAGTTAAATAAAAACGAAAAATGACACTTACCCCAAACGTTTACTTTATTTGTGCTCCCGATGCTCAATCCCGTCAATTTTTTCCAACCCCGTTTCGCCCACGATCCACTTCCGGTCAGTCTTTTCGAAAAACTATTATTACTATTCACTGGTGGTGTCATTCCCCTTGGAAAACTAAGTGATTTCACCGACGAATGACTGTTTTTTCTATAAGAAACGTCTATGGAATTATTCGAAGGATAATCTTTCCTTTGAAAATTTGGAATGTTTTGAGAACAAGGGAACGGCGATGATGATGATGATGATCCGTAGCAAGAACTTTGCGAATAACCCGTCGCAGATTCTAAATTTAAAAAAAAATTATTTTTATTCATTATCGTTACCAACCATCACGACGTCCAGGTCAAAAACTGGGTAATTAAATGTTATAATTAAATAATAATAATAATAATAATAATAACACGGGATTTAATGCAGATTAATTTTTTTCTTTTCCCTAATGACAGTTACTCAAAAAAAATTGAAATTACTCAGTAGCGTGGAAAATGACTTACCCAAATTCATTTTTTCATTCCTCTGATTAGAATATTTTTCAACGTAACAATGATCGCCGCAGCATCCCGGACCGCTTCTGACGTATGGAGCCGTTTCGTTGCAAGTTTTAGACTTGATAAAAATTTGAGGATAGATTTTGGAATTGTTCGCGAGGGAATATCTCGGTGCGTCGTGTTGTTTGACGGATGTTCCGGATCTCGAACAACCGTTGGCGATGCCGTAAAAACTAACGCTCGTTCCGGAAGAACCTGAAAATCCCGAATCCAAATCCGTAACGTGATTCACTTGATTGTCTTCCATCATCATCACATCGACCTTTTTAAAATCTCCATCTTCTTTTAAACCTCCTCCGTCTTTTTCTTTCAGAACGTTGGGCATGAGCATTTCTTCCATCGTCAAATTTAACTGTCCCAAAACTCTCCTGTGAGTCGATTGCACTTCTCTCACTTCTTCTTCCAAAATACTTTGATTCAACGACATTTGAGATTGAGATTTACTACAGGGATGATTTCCAACGTAATTCTCTTCACGTTTCCTTCCCGAATCCAAAGAACCCTGATGATAGTGCCTCGGTTGCCTATTGAATTTTTTCCGGGATTGTCCGTCGAAATAATTGTCTTTTAAATTATAACCGACTTCTGTGATTTCTTCGTAAATATTTTCTTCCGTTCCGTATCGGGTCGTATACGTATAACGTGAGTTTCGATCGTGTCCATACCTGTTTGGATCCGTGCTGGTAATAATTCTATTTACCGGACCGGCTTCGTAATAAGCGTACGAGTACTCGTCGGGCGAATCACCGGAAACGGAAACGTTTTCAGGTATGGGCCCTTGAAAGGTGGCGTTTTTCCTATTTTTGTAAAAACGGTAATCTCGATCGTTTACGTCATTCGAAACCACGGATATTTTACAATCTTTTTCCTGATCCCTTTTACAATTTTCATTACGACGATGAAAACGTTTTTCAATGTTTTTATCGTCGGATCGATCGTCATCCATGTCGTCACTTCCAGTGTATTCGTGTATTAAATTCACTTCGTATTTATCATTTTTCGAAAAGTTTTGATTCCCTTTGTGAATCGGTTTGTTCTCAATGAAATTATCTAAAATTTCATCGTTTCCATGCGTTATGAGAACGTTCGATATGTGGTTTTTATTCATTTGAATGCAAGAACCATCTTGATTTTTTTCATCTTTCATAATCAAATCTTCTCTTTCGCTTTCGTTAACCGGAACTGCGGACACCCATATTTCGCTACGGTAATTTTTAACATCATTTAAATTTTTATCTTCCCCATTTATAAAATCTTCTTTCAACTTATTAATCAACATTATTTCTTCTGAAACGACGTGATCCGTTTCGTCCGTAGGTTTATTTTTTTTATTCTTTTTTTTCATTTTACTTTTCCTTTCCATATAGGGAGTGGACGAATCGAAATTTTTACAAATCCAACTTTCCTCTTCTTCTCCTTCTCCTTCTTCTTCTTCCGCTTCTTCTTGTACTCCCGTTCGCGTTCGATCTTCCCAAAACTGATTTGTTTCATTTAAATTATTTTCTTTTTTTTTTCCCCCTCTTCTTCCATCGTATATCCATTTACCATTTTCTTCTTTGTAATTATCTTTACTCACTCCTCCTAGGAAATAACTCCAGGGAGCTTCGACCGGACTGTTCCAAAATCCTTCATCATCTCTGTCCGTCGTTCGAAAACTAATCAAATTATCGTTTATTAAACGATTGTGATTTTTATTACAATTCGATAAATTATTATCGATTAAATCGACGGAATATTCGTCGGAAAGATCGTAATGTTCAGGGGGTGGAAAAGAGGGAGGAGGTGGAAATTCTAAATGGGGAGATTCGTGAGATTTCGTTCTTCTTTTCGATTGTTTCACGCTTCTCGAATGCTTGGGTGTCAACTTTGGAGATGCATATCCGACTAAATTTTTCAAACAAATGCTACCATCTTCCTCTATTGATACGAATGACGTTTGATTCATTGCAAAATGATTTTCAATCCTATTCAATTAATCTCACTCACTCATTTACTCAGATAATTCGTATTATGAAGTTTTCCGACTTTTGAACAAATCTAAAAAAGAAAAAAAATACCAATAATAATAATAATAATAATAATAATAATAATAATAATAATAATAATAATAATAATAATAATAATAATAATTCAATACATTAATACAGTTGAGTTAATTATGATTTTTTAAATTATTAAAAATTCCTTCCATTTTATTTTCTAATACCTTCCTGTCAACGCTTTTTCTTCTTATTATTATTATTAATCCTTTAAATTTATTATTATTATTATTTTTTATGAATGTCTTTTCTTTTTTTTTTATCGAAGTGAATAATAACACAAATATTTATTAATATACCTGAATCATCGTTGAAAAAATTTTTTTTATTATTATTATTATGTAAGGTTTTTTTTACTAACTCAAACCGTGTTGTTCGACTTTTTAAAAAAAAAATCATCAGGCACTCTGGCGTTTCTTTTTTAAGGTTCGAAACTTTTAATAATAATTTTCTTTTCTGTTTTTCGCACCGACCGTTTTAAAACGGTCGCCATTAACCAAAACCCATTTTTAAAAAAACACGAATTTGAGCTCGTTTTTTTTTTTTTTTTTGTAAACGTACCTGACGATGGAGTTTTTAATAATGTCGAATTTAGGTTGATGGGCGAGTAGTGAATCTCGTGAATCGTCGTAGCAAAATATTTCATATCATTTATTTTCGTCCAAAAAAAATATTTTAAATCCAACATGGCGATTGACTCTCTCTCTCTCTCTCAAGCGTAGGATTGTCCTTACACTAAAAAAAAAAAAAAAAAAAAAAGAATAAAGTACGGTAATAATTAAATATGAATCCCGCCAAAAACAAAAAAAAAAAAAAAAAAAAAAAAAGGAAATTTATTTTTTCGATTATGGTAACAAAAAAAAAAGGAAAAAAAAAAAAAAGGAAAATGAGTAATTTGACCAAAATAAAAATAAAAAGAAATAATAATAAATCTTTTCGTTTCGTTTTTTTACGCGTAAAAATTCTTTGGCCATTTTTTTTTTTCTTTTATCTTCGGGGTAATTTTGCCGTATGAAAAAAAAAAAAAGTTAATGGGCAATTCTTCCTTTAAGTGAAATGAACTTAACTAAACTTAGGTAGAATCAAAAAGCGCACACCATTTCAGGTTTTCTTTCTTTTTCTTCTTTTAAGAAGAAGAAGAAGAAAAAGAATACCAAACATTTCGCTTTGATTTACTTTACTTTTAAACCAGGTTCTGTGCGTGTGTGCCTGCCTTTATGTAAACTACGATACGTGTGTGTGTGTGTGTGTGGTTAAATTCACGTGCAATCTGCACACGTTGTTAAAGTTAAAAAGAGAGAGAGAGAGAGGGGGGGGGGAGAAAGAGAGGGAGAGAGAAAAAAGCAGGTGTCTTTTAAGAGCACACGCACACGCTTTTAATAATAATAATAATAATTTTTTTTTTTTTTTTTTTTTTCAATAACCTTAACAACACAAGATTTAACAAACGGATGTTCGAAACCTTTTTTTTTTTTTTTTTATTTTTAAAAACCCTCAACATATTGTTTGTCTTAAAATTGTTGATGAAAACCAAAATAAGAAACCTTTTGGTTGTTGTTTTCCTTTTTCTTTTTTTTTTTTTTTTTTCTAGAAAAATCTATTTGAGATTTCTATAATTGAAACTATCGAGGAGTTTGTCGACAAAATCGGTTACTGACCATATATTTCTTATACATTATCGTTTTTGTATTAATTTAAAATTCGAAAACCTTAATGGCGTTAAAAAAAAAAAAAAAAACGAAAATTCTCCTTCCCCTCCTCCTTCTCCTTCCTCTCCCTTTCCCCTTTTTATACCGACGTACAAATACATCATGGAATTATTACATGTTAACACGAGATAGTCTCTTTTTACCCCCCCTCTTCTCTCTCTCTCTCTCTTTATCCCGAATAGAAAAAAATTAAAAATAATAAATGGGGATCCATTTACGAAAAAAAAAAAAATTTTCCAATATTTCAATAATTCAATTAATATAAATATTTTCCACCCTCTCCCCCTCCCCCCCCATTTTTTTTAACTTTGATTTTTTTTTTTTTTTTTTGTTTTTAGTAACACCTTGAAAATCAATATGTAATTAACTTTCACTAAAAATATTAATTTTTTCTTTTTTGTTTTTCTATTTGTAAATTTATTAACGTTCGAAAAGTAATAATAATAATAATAATAATAATAATAATAATAATAATAGTAATTCAAACCAGACTTTTTAAAAAAATAATTAAATAAAAAGAAAAAAAACATTTACATTTTATTAATTAAGGTCATTAACAAATACCTCTATATATATATATATATTTTTATTTAAATGAACAAAAAAACATTTCAATATATTAACGTATACACACGCACGCACGCACACACACAAACAATGGATTAAAACTAATAACTTTTTATTTTTTATACTCGTTACGATATGATGGGTAACAACCATTACTAACTGGAAAATGTGCGTATGATGTATGTACGATAATAACTAACGTAACCTCCTGGAGGAATTTTCGCAACATTTCACAACAAGTCGTTGAATATGATTCGGAATAAATTTCTTTTCTTATCATTATCATCATTATCATTATTATTTTAAAAGCGATCGGTTGGAAACGGGGAATTTTTTTTAAATCAAAAATTTACGACACAAATTTATAAATTATTAATCGAGGATTATATAAGAAAAAAAAAAAAAAAAATAACCACCGCTCGAAACGTTCGAAAATGAATTTTCACAAGAGTCATAACGATGATGATGATGATGATGATGAAGATAGTAGTGGTAGCAGTAATAATAATAATAATAATAATAATAATAATATTATAACGAATTTTTATTTTTTTTTTAAGAAACATTAATTTGCAAAAAAATGAAAACTCGTTTACACACGTGCCGTGACGCATTCATTTGTTGCTAAATCGTTTTTAAAAAAAAAAAAATTTTCTTTTCTTTCCCCTCCCTTTCCCCTTCCCCCTCCCCCCCGAATTACTTAAAAAATCGGAAACAAATTTTCTTATCGGAAGTAGAAGAAGAAGCAGAAGAAAAAGAAGAAGAAACATTTAATGGTAACATTTGGTACATTACCGGAACTCTTCCCCTAATATAATAATAATATTAATGGGTAATAATAAAAACACAAAATTATTATTATCATTATTATTATTATTTATCGGGGTTTTTACCCTTACTTAATAATTTTAACTGCATCTCTCAAGTTTTAACCCCGTGACAAAACCGCAAGCAGACGTTTTTGTTTTTGTTTTCGTTTTTTTTTTGTTTTCTTGTGCAATTTTCGGTCATTATTATGTAAACGAAAACAAAAACTAAAACTAACACACACACACACACACACACACACACACTTGGATTTATTCTACTACTATTCTATGATGCCTGAATTTTTTTCAAGGCCATTTGAATGTCCTTAAAATACTATTACAAAAAAAAAAAAAAAAAATCAAGTTTTTTTTTTTTCATTCTCTCAAACTAGGTACGTACGATGATTGTATTTTGATAGTAATTTTTAAATACTGTTTTTTTTTTTTTTTTACACGAGGTTCACTCAACTTCTACATTTATCCAGAATTTTCTACGATAAATAATAAAACGATTGGATTGGGAGGAAATAAATGAAAAACGTTACTCGGATGTGAAATTCTTAAAAAAAACCCGTTCGAAATTTCTAGAAATTTTAACCGAAGCAAAAATTTTATTTCATTCCTGCAGATACCTTTTGCTTGTTCAAGTAATATTTTCACGTATTTTTCAAGGTTGAAAATTTGTTTTTTTTTTTTTTTTTTTTAAACTCTCGACATTTGAAAGGCTGAACAAAATTATATGTGTGATTTTTTTTTTTTTTTTTTTCTCGTTTCCATTTCATGTCGAAACGACAATAAAATATAAATCTAATTACTATTCGGCCTATAATCTGTCCGTCCGTAGTTATAGTCATCGCATTTCTCAAGAAAAAATATTAAAAAAAAAAAAAAAAAAAAAAGGCGAACGTGAATCAGACTCTCTTGTTAACCGCCACCGCCACCGCCGCCGTCGTCGTCGTCGTCACCGCCTTCTTGATTTCAGCGAGTTTGTCATTCAAACGCTCCGCATACATTCTTCCCTTGTTATTTTTAATATCGTTCGAATGCATATGGCAGCGAATTAATATTTATTAAAAAAATTTCTTTTTTTCTCCCCCCTCCCCCCCCAGCTTTTTCTATTAAAAAAAAGAAACAAACTCTTGACCTTTTTAAAGTCATTAAATTGACAATAAAAAGCGGTGACGAGTTTTTTTTTTTTTTAGTATTTATTAAAACAAAAACTTAATGGAGTAAAACAATAAAAAACAAACTCTCCATTCATAATTAATATGACTTCAGAACGAATTCGAAAAAATTATTATTATCATTATCATTATCATTATTACTGTTATTATTCATTATTATCATCATCATCATCATCATCATCATTTTTTTAATTGCAAAATTAAGTAAACCGACGGCGGAATTGTCAATTGACTCTGACGAAAAATCCCCCCTCTCTCACACCCTCTATCGAGTAAAATTGTAACGAAAATTTGAATTTCATCATTTACGTTCTCGAACGTCCATATTCGACGAATGACCGTTGATTTCAAAATTAAAATTTTAATCATACAACACACGATGGTATTAAACGATTAATAATAATAATAATAATAATAATAATGATAATTTGTGACGTAATTGTGAAAAATTAAATAAATAAATATTATTTTAATTACTAATTTTTACATTTAAAACGTATCATTTTGACAGAGGGGGAGATATTTCATAATATTAAATTATTACTTGCTTTTTCTAATAGGACAACCGGTACGACGACAACAACCAAAACAACAACGAACGGTCAAAACTGACCATAATTTTAAAAAAAAACAACGTTTGTAATAATTTGTTTTATGAAACAATTAAAAGAAAGTAATAATTTACAGTGACCATGGATACATGAAAACAAAAAATATGTATAAAAAAAAAAAAAAAATGCAAGTGAATTTTCTCGAGTTCGTTAAAATCAAACAATTTTAAAGAAGAAAAATAATAATAATAATAATAATAATGATTAATAATGTTTGTTTACTAATTTGTTTGCGTTTGTTTGTTACAACAACTACTCTGTAAATTATTTAAAACAATTTTGCTTATAAAACAATGGCATTAAATAAAAAAAAAAACCCCCCGAGATAAGATTAAGAGTGAGAGAGAGTGAGAGAGAGAGAGAGAGAGAGAGAGATGTGAGGAAGTTGGCAATTAAAAAAAAAAAAAAAATTATTTTGCGGGAATATTAACAATCATTTTCAATTACCTTACAATTCTTTCTCCCTTTCCCATTATTATTTAAATAATTTTTAATTAATAATTTATTGACATTAATTAATCTCGTATATGGTAACACACACACACTCATTTTTAATAAAGTTTATTGACGCTTTAATACAAAACGTAATAAGCTGACTCAATGTTAAAAAAAAAAAAAACGTTAAACGATTAAAAATAATAATAATAATAATAAAATGAAACTTACCACGATTTGATACAGTTATATATAACTTTTCCAATATATATACATAAAATATAATTTTTAATAGAAAACACGCACACACGCACACACACACACACGAACACAGAGAAGAGAAATATATATATATATATATATATATATTTAATAAAGCAGCTGTCAAACGAACCTGATTCTACACGATCCCTCGCAACAAAGAAGGCATCACATGAAAAAACAAGCGTCGTCGTCGTCGTCGTAGTCTATCTATCTCTCTCTCTCTCTTTCTCTCTTAAAACATTTACACAACAACGACCATTTGCTGTTCATTCCAAGTTCAAATTTTTTTTTTTTTTTTTCTAAAGAAAATATCAAATAATAATAATAATAATAATAATTACCACTGTTTTTTTTTTCAATAATTATTCACATTTAAAAACTTTTATAATTAAACACTATCGTTATTAACAATTGTTAATAATAATAAAAAAAAAAAAGTTTTTGAAAAGAAAAGAAATTAATACGAAATACAATAAAAAAAAAAAAAAAGAAAAAGAAAAAAAAAGAAAAAAATTCTTTAACAAACTTACATGTTCGTTAACCTACTCACTCAGAAAGAATACTCACGATAGAAAGAATCGGTTGAAAATAATTTTAATAAATTCCGCTAGGTTCGCTACATACACCCGTGACCACCATTGTGTGTACCTTTTGTTACAAAAATATTTCTAACAGACAAATAGATAAATTTTCCGCCATTTGCAATTTTTAAAAAAAAAAAAAAAAAAATTAATAAAACAAAAGCGCATCGTTGCGATGCAAAGGATTCGTGGAAAATATGAAAAGAAAAAATGAAATTCCAACGAGATTTTAAAACGATATGCATTGTAAAAAAAAAAAAAAAACAAGACGACTTGTTGTTTACAAGATGAATAAAAAAAAAAAAAAAAAGAAAAAAAAAAGTATGGAGAGACTACCCGTGCAACAGGTCCTCTCTCCATCTTGAATTCCTAACCGTAGAGCTCGGAATTAAAACAATATAACTCCATTCGAAACATTATTTAAAAAAAAAAAAATGGCGGAGAAAAAGTTTTTTTTTTTTGTACCATTATTTCATTATTGGGGAGAAGGCGGGGGAGGGGGGGAGAGGGGCGACGGCGGCGGACTTTTAAACATATAAAAAATATAATTGCACCGTCGAATACGCAAAAACTATTTACAAAAAAAAAAAAAAAAAAAATTGCGCAACCATTTTAACCAAAGTAATGTAATTTATATTACATTAAAGTCTCCTTGTTGTAAATAAAATAAAATAAAATAGTATTTTTTTTTGTTTTCTTTTCTTCGTTCCATTTCATTTTAAATTTGTCTGAAGTGATTTTCCCCAGTCCCCCCCCCCGTAGCCTCCCCTCCCTATCTCTTTCTGCACTCTCCCTCACATACATAATACAAATTGTCAAACAAATTCATTTTTTTTTTTTTTTAAACAAAAACAATTTTATGAATTATTCCCACAATTTATGATATTTTTATAAATGATAAACGTTATCACTAATAATAATAATAACAATAATAATTCATTAATAATAATTTAAAGTAAAACCATTTTGTATAATTAAATCATGATCCTCAAATTGTGATTTTATTTCTTTCTAACATTTTCTCTCTCTCTCTCTCTTTCTCTTATGCATTCTCACACCCTATTAAAAAAAAACATTAAATAAATAAATAAATAAAATAAATAAAATGTAATTTACAATAAAATCAATAATTATTTATTTATATATATATATATATTTATTTATTTATAAATAATTATACAATTCCTTTTCATTTGTTTTCCTTTTTTTTTGTATTATATATAATAATAATAATAATAATAATAATAATAATAATAATAATAATAATAATAATAATAATAATAATAATAATAATAATAATAATAATAATAATAATAATAATAATAATAATAATAATAATAATAATAATAATAATAATAATAATAATAATAATAATAATAATAATAATAATAATAATAATAATAATAATAATAATAATAATAATAATAATAATAATAATAATAATAATAATAATAATAATAATAATAATAATAATAATAATAATAATAATAATAATAATAATAATAATAATAATAATAATAATAATAATAATAATAATAATAATAATAATAATAATAATATAAATCGATTTAATTTTTTAAAAAAAAAAAATCAACGTAATTTTTATACGTTAATCATCATCATCATCGTAATCATCATTATCATTATCATTTGATGAAAGCCCTAATACGACAGTTATAATAAAAATTTTTTTTTTTTGGGGGGGGGGAGGAGGGGCTTTTAAATTGATTTTTTTTTTTAATATAAAAAAATAAAACAAATAAATTATTACTATTATTATTATTATTATTGCTGTTGCATTTCTTTTTCCCCTATTTTTCTCTTCCCTCTTCCCTCGCCCTACTCCTCTCCCCAGGCCTTTTCCTTCTCCTTTTCTCCCTTTTCCATAATCCTTTCTCACCTTCTATACCTTTTTTCTCCCTTTCCCTTTCATAATTCGGTGGTTTTATTAACAATACTAATCAATCAATCATTCATTCATTCATTCATTCATTCATTGAATTCATTTTCTTTTGAAAATTTTTTTTTTTTTTTTTTTTAAATCGAAAACAATTTTTCCGGTTTTTCTTTTTCTTAAATTTTCATTGTAAATTAAATTTACATTTTTTTTTCCGACAGAAAACCAAAATATTCAATATGCTGTCGAACATGTTACACAAGTTTCTCTCTCTCTCTCTCTCTCTTTCTCTCTTATAATATATACATACATTTTACTTATTTTTCTTCTGTTTTCCTAATTGAAAGTTATAAAATTTTAAGAAAATTTTTTTTTTATAATAAAGCGCCATTATTATCATTATCATCATCATCATCAACACTAAATTTATTCGTTTTCATCAATCAAAAAAAAAAAAAAAAATAGAAAAAAAATTTTTCGCGATTAAGCAAAACGCATTAAAGCAAATAAAAATTATAATCATCATTATCATCGCCATCGTCATCGTCGACGTCATCATCGACGTCATCATCTTTGCTCGTAATGTTTATCATTATTATTATCAATACGATTTTTTTTATTAATTTATTTTATTTTTAATAAAGAAATTTCTTCATTCACTGGTCTCCGACACACAGATAACGATAAGAAATAATAATAGTAATAATAATAATGATAATGATAATGATAATAATAATAATAATAGTAATATCAACATCATTATGATTGTAATAATAATAATAATAATAATAATAATTTATCGTTATCGTTCAAAATTTCTTAATAAGGCTTTTACATAACATTGATATATACGTACGACGACGACGACTTATAATTACTTATAATAATAATAATAATAATGAAAAATTTGATTGATTGATTGATTTATTGATTAATTAATTATTTGCGATCTAATAATTATTTGCTGCGGCTTTTAAATAAGCTTCTTTTTTTTCTCGTGCATATTTACAAAAACAATAAAAAAAAAAAAAAAAAAGTGATTGATTAAGTACAAATCGATTTTTTTTTCTCGCGGGGCAGGGAAAAGGGGCGGCGGCGGAATCGTTAAACTCCGCCTCCCCTTTCCCTCCCCCCATTTTCCCAATTTTCAACACGAAAAAAATTTTCGTAATTTTTTTCTTTTCTACCTATTCTTCTTTATATTTTTCTCTTTCCTTCAAATTTATTCATTATTATTATTATTATTATTATTATTATTATTATTATTATTATAAAATTAACGGAAAAAACCGTTCAAAAAAAAAAAAAACCAATATTTTTAACCCGCGACGTTTTAATTAAACATTTGAAATAAAAAAAAAAACAAAAACAATAAAAAATGTTTTGATTGATTTGAACGGAAGTGACAACAACAAAATGGCGAAGAGGAAAAACCAACGAACGTAACGAAAGAATTATTGGGCCCACGAATTCAAATGTAATACAAAAGAAAAACCCTTTTCCTTGTTTTTTTTCCTCTCTCTCTTTTGAAAACGGGAGGCGGGGGGGCGGGGGCATCCCCCCTTTTCGGATGAGATGCGTGACGTGTGTGATGTGTGTGTGTCATTCACGTGTGAAAATCAAAATCAAACGTGTGATTCTAACGGTAGTTTAAATATTTGAGATACGGGCGGCATGCTTTGTGGTCTACCTGACGGCGATGGAGGAATGAGTGGTTTGCGAAGAGTCGCGAGTACGTTACCTCTCGAACCTAAAAGGCTGACCTGAAAGGAAGAAAAAGAAGAAAATTTGACAACGTTCGGTTACCTTCTGGACACAGAATGAGTCTTTGTCGACCCTTTACCTCTATGGACAATCCTTCGGATTCGATTGTCGCTTTCAATCTCGACGAACTCAAATCCGGCGAACTCGTTCTCAGCGATCTTTTCTCTTTCGATTTCAACGATTTCTCGTTTTCCGATTCTTCGCATTGCAATCGATTATCCAACCATGGTAATTTATCGAAATCCTTCGTACCACCGACCGTGTGCCTCCTTTTTATCGACCTGTCAGGCATTCCGTTTTTCCTTTTCAATTTAACAAACAAAACGTTTTCCTTTTCCTTGCTCGAACTCCTTTTCAATCCGCTCTCCTGTTGTTTCCTCTTGTTCATGTTCGTTTCCGTTTTCTCGTATTTCGTGAGAGAATCGGATCTTTTCAAATCGTTTTTCAACGAATCCGAATGTTTCAATTTGATAAAATCGTTTTCCTTTTCGTTTTTATTCAGGGATTCGCTCCTTTTCAATTTCGTACAACCCGAATCCGGTTTTTCCGGTTTGTTAAGACTTTCCGATCTTTTCAAATTGCTCGCGTTTTCCGTATTTTTCGCTCTCAAAACCGTTTCCGCAACTATTTCCGGTGTTTTTTTAACGTTTTTCTCTTTTATTAACGTTTTAACATTTTCAGATGATTTGACACATGATTTCTTTGATTCCTCCTCATCTTTAACCCATTCATCGTTTTCGCTCCCCATTTTTTTCTCGTTGTTATTATTATTATTATTATTATTATTATTAATATTTTGACCGCATAATTTCGATTCTTTGTTCTCTATAACGTTTTCATATTCTGCTTTTTCCGTCATGCTTTTCTTTTCTTCTTCTAACGAACTGTCGTCCGACATGTTCAATACGGATTTTAATGTTTTATCAAATGTTTTCGTGAGGCTTAATACCAAATCGTTACCTGAAAAATCATTTTAACAAAAATTAATCCCAACTAATCCCTAATCCCTAATCACTTAATCCTCTTTTAATCTTGGTCAGTTGGAAAACCAAAACGAACAAAATAATTTACAAAATTTTTATTTACAATTTCAAGCATTATTATTATTATTATCATCATCATTTCTTAAAAAAAAACACTCTTCAAATCTCTGAAATTTCGTTCAGACACAAAAAAGCTTTCACGTCTGCCATCTTTAATATTATTATTATTATTATTATTTTAATGAGAATGCGAATGAAAAAAAAAATTTTCACATCATTAGTTTTTGTCTAAAGAGAGAGTGGGGGGAGGGGAAGAAGGTGGGGGAGGGGATAAAAGACGGAAGGACTCGGGTGAAAATTTTTTAATTTTTTCATGCTTAAAGCCACACACACACTTTTCCACAGGTACTAAATTCTACCTTCGTCTAATTGGGTCGATTGCGACGACGATATCGCACGGGTGGTACGGGCGCATAATTCATTTGGGAACGTAATCTTGACATGGCAAGAGGAGGATACGAACGATAACTATCGCCTTGTACCATTTTTACTGCGTAAAAATCAACACCATCGTCATTATTATTATTATTATTATTATCGATAATTTAAAATGGCGGGAAAAAAACGGATAAATGATTCGTTCCACGACATTTCTAATGTCGGTATTATAAACTCTTACGTCACACGTCAAAATTATTATTATTGCTACTACCACCACCACCACCACCACTACTACTACTAATGCAGTAATGCCAACCTAATTTTAAATGTTTCGTCGTAGTTTTCTTACCGTCGTCTGATGTATCACTTTTACCCGCGTCGTGCAACGAATCCAAGCTAGAAGTCATCGTTATTATTTCGTTCGATTCGTCTCTATTACTTTTGAACCTTTTTAAGCTTCCGGAGTTTGGAGTCGTCGTGGGATCGGAACCTTCGTTTTCGTATAAACCGCCTTTCCGTATCGTCGACGGAATGTTATTTTCAGCATGACTAGAAAATGATGATCGGTCTGAATTTGATTTTTTCGTGAGATCTGAAAAAAAGGAATTTGTCATTTGTCATTAAAAATAGGTAAAAAAAAAAAAAAAAAAAAGGTAAAAAGGTAATGTGGCGAACCAGTTGAAGCATTTGTCAATGCATCTAAAACATCTTCTTCGTTTTCTAATTCTCTTTTGGCTTGTTGTAATTTCATTTCAATTATTTGTTTGTCCGACAACCAATTTGTTTCCGTGTCTCCCCCCCTCCTCGTTTTCGTCGGATCCCTTTGCAACATCGCATGAGTTTCTTGTTCGAACCTGATTATGTCAACAACAAAAAAAAAAAACGTTTTGTATTATTTTCTAATTAAAAATGCAACAAAAAAAAAAAAAAAAACACATTTTTTTTTTTTTCTCTCTCCCCCAAACCTTTTTATTCGTTCTATCGTATTCGAATCCAATCCCGAATACGCTCTGATGACGTCATTCGAATTAAGATCGGAAGTGGTGGAAGATTTGCTGATATCCCCATTTTTATTCCGAAGGATTTCTCCGACAAAGGAACTCACGATTGATGCGGCAACGGAAGTCGAAGGTTCCAACAATAATTCTTCTTCTTTTATTAATTCAGTTTTCTTAGTTACCTAAATTTACCAAAACATAGTAATATGCATTCAAAACAATGGACGACGAGTTACGATTATTATTATTATTATTATTATTATTATTATTATTATTAATATTTAATTTACCGTTTTCGTTTCCGATTCGATTTGCGTGACGGTTTTATCGACTTTTTTCGATTTCCCTTTGGAAATTTTCCTATTCGCAGCTGAAATAATAGAAGAAACTATATCTTTCGGAGACATGTCCTTATTAGGAGAATGTTCCAATCGTGAATAACCTGAAATGAGATCGAGAGTGAGCAATTTCCTTCCTTCCTTTTTCAATATTAACCATCCATCCATCCATCCATCCATCCGTAGATCAATTTACCTTCGATTTTATGAATGTTGCCCAAGAGTAAATTTGCATTCGGCGGAGTTTCCGATGAAACCTGAGCATCCGATGATGACATCGGCGGTGTCAAATTTTCAAGAGTGTTTACGTCATCGTTTGAAAAAAACCAGTCTACCTGCGAGTAGAAGGAAAAAAAAAAAAAATTAGTTCAATTTAAACGATTTTCGTTATAAAATTCAATCGTGACGTAATTAATTAATGTCGTACGTGAGTTATTAACGATTCGACGATTCTGCACTGGTGTGACGTGTCGGTAACCAAAGCCATGAGATCGGTCGTCGTTAATAACGTCGGACCGAAAACAATTGCTAAATTTTGCGTCTCCATTTTATTTACCGAACTTTTCGAAACTATTTTTTTCAGATGATACAACAAATGCTTTAAAGTTTCAAAATTATGTTCCGGCAGTTCTTTTATCTGTACGAACAACAACAACAACAAAAAAAGAATTATTTTTTCCGTTAAATAAAGATAGATGTAGTAGTAGTAGTAGTAGTAGTGGCAGTAGTAAAAAGTCTAAGCTTACCAGCTTCCTGAGTGTGACCATTCGTACTTTAGGATCGACTATTTTATCTGCTTCTATAAATTTCGGATAAAGTTCAGCCGTGAAAAGTGAATCTGGTAAATTTCTAAAAAACGATTTCAACAAACTCGATATGACGTTTATGTCGTTCCACCGAGGATCCTAAAAATCATCATTATTATTATTATTATTAAACGAACGATCGAATTGTAAGCCATTCATTCTAGTTTTTCCCTTTACCTCTGGGCTAATACTATCGATTCCTTTATTCACAGCCTCGGTAAGAGCAGTCACAGCCGCAGTATTCCCAGGAATCCTATATATCCCGACGACTTCAAGGCCTCGGGATTCCACGATGCTCGTGCATTTCTCAACGATCAAAGGAATATATTCGGATATGGTTGAGGGAGGACATAATTCGATAGGAACTTTAATGGTTGCCCCTTCCGGGTACGAGATGGTGGGAGACGAAGGAGAACCCCCGCTTCCTTGCATTTTTTTAAATTGTTTCCCGAGTTTTCCTTTCCACGTTTTACTTTTCGGCGACACGGGTTGTTCTGGAAATAACACGGGAAAGTTTAATTTATTTTCTTTTCCCCCCCTCCCCCCTCGTTAAATCCGTCGCGTTTCTCGACAAATAAAATAGGAAAATACGAACCCAATTGAGTTGCTTTTCTAGTTTTACTAGCTGGACTTTGTCCCGTCGGACTCCTCGTTCTCAAATTTCCCAATTTTTTAATTCCCTTGTGCACGGCCTGAGGTGAGAGAGTATTAGAATTTTCCGATTGTTCATCTAATATTTTTATCCAACCGTCCAAATCGTCTTGATCCTCCGCTTGAAGCCAATACTCCGTTTCCGACTCCGTTTTTATTTTGAAAACGTTTTTCTTTTTAGTATAATTTTGAGGTATGTCCACGGTGCAACTAAAAAATCATCCATTATTATTATTATTATTATTATTATTATTATTATTATCCAATCTGAAAAAGTGATTTTATCCAATCGTTTATTTTTATTTATACCTTCTTATATCGATCGTGTATTCCGCTTGTTCGGCTTGCTTATCCTTATGCGTCGTCAAATAGGGTCCCCGAAGTATTGCCCATATTTGTTTCCACGAACGATCTCCGGCTCGTTTACCATCAATGACGGCCACTTTACAGTTTAGCCAACCGTCTTTGATTATTTTTAAATTTTCATTCAATTCTGATTTTTCGATATTTATAACCGTGTGCCTTTTTGAAGATCCCTCGTTGTTACTATTATTCGATGAACTGCTGGAAAAAAAAAAAAACGAATATTAAAGTCGAAAATCAAATTTTTTATTTTATTATTATTATTATTATTATTATTATTGTAAACAAATAAACTAATGCAAAATACTCCAGTTTTTGTGTGTGTGTGTGTGTGCAACATCAATTAACAAGCTTTGATAACAATTAAATATACACATAAATATAAATAAACCTTGCAATTCATTATTGCAAATAAAAAAAAAAAAATGGCGTTAAAACAACAACAAAGAATTTGTGGCCATGATGTGGGTGGGTGGGTGGGTGATAAGCAATCGGGGTTTTTCTCTTGCTTACGCTTCTTGTGTAAAAAATTTTTTTTTTTTTTTTTTTTTTTTTGCAGCCGTAAAACGAGGCTGAGTAATAAAATGAAAAACATTTAAAAAAAAAAAAGTTTCAAATTTTTTTTTTTTTTTTTTTATGCTAAACATCAAATAATACACAAATCAAAAACTAAATTTCTTCAAATCGTGAGAAATCATCATCACCACTAATTTTTTTTTTTTACATTTATTTATTTATTTTTTTTTTTTAAAAAAATTACCCGGTATCAACAATTCCAGAATATTCTTCGAAAATACGTCTCAACCTTTGAATATCTCCTGGCAACATGGGATACATCCATTTCCTGCCCACATTTAACAAAAATTTTTTTTTTTATTTTTTTTTTTTTTTAGGATGTGTAAACAAACAAACAGAAAAAAAATAAAAAAAAAACGATAGAGAAAATAACTTTATTTTTCTTTCCCCCCCGCCTCTACTTACCCCATTCCTGTCCCCCCGATTTTCAGTTTTTAATTTTTCGTACCTTTTAACGGTTGAACGATCGGAATCTTTATCCAAACCAATGTTCATTTGATCGTTTGATGTTGCTTTGAGATATGATATTCTCCTCGTGGCACGATCATCTTCGGCGGACGATAACGTGGAATTTTTTTCTCTTCTCACCACCACTTCCGTTACTTGACTTCCGGCATTATTATGAACTCCTGCAATTATAATAATAATAAGGAATAATATAATCAAAGGGTACAAAAGAAAAAAAGGAAACAAATTACAAGATGGCAGCAGCATGCTCCAATGACTACTCTACTACTACTACTAAATTAACTTAATGTATTTTTTTTTTTTAGAAAACGCACGCACTCACGCACTCACGCACTTACTCACGCTTTCACGCACCCATTTAAATCCATATATTGCAAAAAAAGGTTTCCACTTTGTTACGTACCTGCATTACTCGAAACCGGTTTCACGGCTGCTAAATAAGAATCTTGTCGAACGGCCTTATGCCTTTGTCTTTCTTCCTCTTTTCCTTTTTCGTTAGTTTCGACGAGTATTAATTTTTCCTTTGACGGATTCGATTGTAAACTCGTCCAACTTTTTGACGTTTTCGAAACATTTTCCTTATTCCGATCTTGATTTTCTACTTCTGACACGTGATCAAAAAAAAAAAAAAAAAAAAAAAATTATCATCGTATCGGATTCGAAAACTATAAAAATTTATTCGTTTTTTTGGCCTTACCTGGACCTAATTGTTTAAAATCTGTCGGCGGGTCAACGTGAATTTGTTTAGATCCGACTATCACAGTCCTGTTACCGGATAAAATCCCGCCTGCATCTCCGGAAGAAGAAAAACTTTCCGCAGAAGAACAAAAATCTTTTCCTCCACTTTGATTTCCATCTCTTCCGACTCTTTCAAACTCTTGTTTTCTCACCGCGACGTTCGGTACCGTTTTTTTACCCGACAACCTATAATAAATGTTTATATTCGGAACCGTTTATATTATTATTAAGAGAAAACGGGAAGAGAGAGAGAGAGAGAGAGGCGTGTGTGTGTGTGTACCTTGCCAATTCGCTCCTGTAAAAATGTGTTTTATTTTCTTCTTCTTCCAATTGACCTGTTTCGAATTGTTTGGCTCTTTGAGATACTATGTGCAATTTCCTTTGTCCTCCTGCTCCTCCAACATGTCGTGCGGAATCAGACTCTTCAGAATGAGATCGATTTTTCGGAGAATCGTGCCACGATTGTGGTGTTTCACCTAAACGCATTTTACGACAAAAATCATATTTTTTTGCTATTGATAATAATAATAATTAAATTGATTTGATTGTTTAGTCAAGGTCTTCGATAACCGTCAAATAAAAACCGTTTTTTTCTTCGCTTTTTAATTAATGGCGGAAAATTGTCGTTTGTCGTTTGTCGTCGTCGTTGTTCTCGGTAGTTTACACAATAACAAAAAATGATCGCAACAAATGAAAGTTATCAATTTTTTTCTACTCACAGGTCTCGCCGTCGAGTGTTTCTGATGGGAAACTTTTAGGTGAACCGTCTTGTACCCTGGACAAGGTTTTCATGGATTGGAGTTGACCGCTTTTAAGCGACGGACGATCATCGCCGACCGCGGATTTAAGTTCCAAATCTTCACTTTCGGAAGGAGGAGGAGGAGGAGGACTGTTCGGAGGCCATATTTGTTTTTGAAATTTTTGTGGCCTCGCATAAAATTCTCTCGCGATTATTTGTGAATACAAAGGCGTAGCCGTGTTCCTCAAGAATTCTTCTTTTTGCTCACAGCTTTTCCGTATTCTAGACATTATGACCGAGTCGTCGGTAAGAGTCGAACTCGATGAACTTTCCCGTCTGTCGAGGGTTCCGCCGTCCAAACTCAAACGACAACCGCTCGCGTTAGAATAAAACGTCGCGGGATTATTATTTGTCTTTATCACAGATATTTGTTGATCGGTTTGTACTTTTCCGCTCCCGCTGTTTCCCCATCTTGAATTTTGCATTTTTAATCTATGCATTTCCATCGTACCTCTATTCTCGCTTCCTGCGGCGAATAAATTTATTTATTTATTTTTTTTTTAAATGCGTGCAACAATAAAAAACTCATTCCATAACATTAGAGTGGTTCTCACCTATGCTCTGATTCGGCCACATTAACGAATTATTGCAAACCGTTTCAGGATTTGAAGAATGCATGCCGTGCTGCCAAGAACCGAAAACCGGAGGGCTTTGCTGTTGTCGAACGGGTGACATCATCATTTTTTGACTTGACATATTTCTTTGGGTGCCTGGAAGTGATAGTGCGCTTGCCCTTTTAGGATCTTGCACAACTTCTGGAGATCTTAAACGAGGTCGAGCATTTGTCTTAGGATTATGAGCCGTTTCGCTGTAATACTACGGGGGGGAGAGGGGGGGAGGGGGAGAGAGAAAAAAAAACAAAAATTTTAAAATGTTTATCCTTTTTTTTTAACACTTTTTTTTTTTTTACAAAGAGATAATTATGACTCACTTGCTGAATTATATCTTCTTCTTTTGGTACAACTAATAAATTCAATCGTTCCGGTGTGTTGTGTATTTGCTGTACAACTTGGGCATATGTTTTCCCAGCAATTGTTTCCCCATTCACGCTTAATATTCTATCACCTGTAAATATTAATAATCATTTTTTAAAAAATTTTTATAAATTTTCAATCGATAAATAAATTACGGTGGAAAATTGTTTTTTTTTTTTTTTTAATGACAATTATCAAATTTTCGCTCAATCAACCATTATTATTGTTTTATTTAACCTTACGCCTATTTGAGAAAGTATTATTAATATTACACCGAGGCAAAATAATAATAATAATAATAATAAATTCAAGGATTATTGTTTTTTTTTTTTTTTTCGTTAATCTTTTAACAACAATAAAAATTACGATTGATAATGTTATTTTTTTAAATCAATGTTTTTAATTGCTTTGTTAAACTACGTGGGCATGTGTTGTTATATCGAGTTCAATTTAAAAAAAAATTTAATACGAAAATAAATCGTTTTAATCGTTTTCCCCTTCCCTCCTACCCCCTACCCCCTACCTCCCCACCGCCCTCTAAAGAAAGAATTCATAAAAGCAATTGTATAATTTAATTTAAAACCTAAACAATATTTTTTTTAGTAAAAAATCATAGGATATATGCAAAGAACGACGGATTCGAATGTAGGATTCCTCATTCTACGGATCCCTTTATTTACTTTTGAATCCAAGAGATATCAATAACAAATATTTAATTTTTAAACGCGACAATAACATAATAATAATAATACTTGTATTTAAAAAAAAAAAAACTCGTTTGTTCACCTTTAATACGAACCATTTCCTATTTTATAACTTGATGTGTGCGTGTGTGTGTGTGTGTGTGTGTGCGTGCGTGCGTGTTTGACAATTCGCCAGAAATAAACAATAATAATAATAATAATAATAATAATAAAAGCCAACGGCCATAGCGTGCTGGTCACACCGGTTCCCGTACGATCACCGAAGTTAAGCAGCATCGGGCGTGGTGCAAACTTGGATGGGTGACCGTCTGAGAACGCCACGTGCTGTTGGCTTAAAAGAGCAAAAAAAAAAAATGAGAACAAGACAAAGTAAGAACCAAAAAACAAATCTTGTTCTACTGTCGACCTGAGGCAGCTCGACGAGAACGTGAATTTCACTGCTTCTGACCCTGGCCACTCCAAAGATGTTAGTCACCGGAGCCCAGTTCAGGAGACAAATCGTTCCCATCGAAAAAGACGGACTCAGGAAGACCTTCAAGAATTGATGTGGTGCTATCTTATAATAAGTGGCACCACCGAAATTCGAGTATTTGTCCCTAAGGAATCGGGTAGAAACCTCGGATAAATACTTAAAAACTCCGACAAGTAGCCTTGTCGTGTTTAATGGTGGATAATAATAATAATAATAATAATAATAATAATAATAATAATAATAATAACAATAATAATAATAATAATTTTAAAACTGTAACTATTATTATGAATGGCGCATCAGGTAAATGTGTCAAAGCGACCTACTCTCTTTACTCTATCCGTTTGTTTGCGTCAGTTTGTCTCCCCCCCTCTCTCTCTCTCTCTCTCTCTCTCTCTATCTCTTTCTAAAGAAAACTTGTTTTTTTTTTTTTTTCGCAGCTACCTTTCGAATTATTAACATCATCATTATTATTTTTCATTTTCTAAAAACTAAAACTAAAACAATCGGCTGAGGGGGAAATGAAAGTTGCTACCGAAACAACTCGATCTCAATTTATTTCATTTATTATTGAATGAATAATAAAATCCATTTAACCATGGGTGTTTTTGTTATTAAAAAAAAAAAAAAAAAAATCAATCAATTTAAAAACCTAATTAATAAATTTTTTTTTTTTTTTTTTTTTTGTAAATTTATGACCGTTTTTTAAACGGCAATAGAAATTTCTTCTATCGGACCCCAGCTAAATAACAAAAAAAATAAAAGAAATTGACTCTCTCTCTCTCTCTCTCTCTCTCTCTCTCTCTCTCTCTCTCTCTCTCTCTCTCTCTCTCTTACCATCTCACATCCATAAATTATTATTATTATTTTTTTTTCAAATCAAATAATTTTTCCTTTCCGTTCGAATTTCGACATTTCGAATTAATTGTCGATGGTTAAATTAAATTAATTTTTAAGGCACTTTTAATAATACACGATAATATACGCACTCACGCACGCACGCACTCACGCACATAATCTTTTTTTTTTTTTTTTTTTTTTTAAAAAAACAATTTCACCGAGTCATCATAACAATTTGAAAAAACGAACTGACTGACTACTACTACTACTACTACTACTACTGACTAAATACTACATAATCACGTTTCTCTCTCTCTCTCTCTCTCTCTCTCTCTATCTACCTTACCTCTCACTCTTACAAATTTTCTTTAATTAAAATTTTATCTTAACCTTTATGCGTAAATCCGGGGAAAAAGTATAAACAAATAAAACACAGTACAAGGAAAATGGTGCTAAGAACAAAAACAACAAAAACAAAAACAACAACAACAACAATAACAGTAATAATAATAATAATAAAATGGAAGCGTGCACAATTTACGATTGTACAATCGTTTGTTCCTTAGAAAAAAATGAATACTCGTACACGAGGATACGCACAACGGTGTACTAACGAAACAAACATATGCGTACGTACGCACACACGCACGCACAAACAAACATTAAAGGAATCTCTCAACCAAATTTTTATTTATCCCGCAACAACAAACAAAACGTTCGGTTACGCCTTGACACTAAAAAAAAAACAACCGTAATTAAGGTTAACCGTTTTTTTTTTTTACCTCTGGTTGGAAGATGCACTTTCAAAAATTTAAATTACTTAATTGATAAATTTTCCTTAAACGCGACACACACACAAAAAAAAAAATTTTTTAGCAAAAAAAAATTTAAAACGAATGCAGCAGTAATCACTTTGTTATTATTTATGATCCGTGAAATGTCAAATGAAAAGAGGATAGAGAGAGAGAGAGAGAGCGAGAGAGAAAGAGAGAGAGAGATAGAAAACCGTGAAAAATCACACACGCTTGCATAAGAAAATTTTTGTTAAAAAAAAACCTCTTACGACAACAAATGAATGATTGATCGTTTTAAAAACTTGGAGATTTTTCGATTCCCTAACCTAATAAAACCTGATACCTAACCCGTGCAAAAAAAAAACAATGAGAGCACGTGAGAAAAAAAAAAAAAACCTTACGTAAAGTGGGAAAAAAAATAATGAAAACGAGTTTTCGGTTGACTCGCAAGAGGGAAAACTGTCGTTTTGACAACGATAACAAAACGACAACAAACGACAATCTTAAAAACTTTCGAAAAAAAAAAAAAAACTTTCGACTCGAATCACAATAAAATCGATTCGATCAATCGCTCGTTCGTTCGATCTCTCGCTCGCTCTCTCGCTAAGTCAATCAATCAGTTCAGGTATGATTACAAATCGATTTCATGTCACGGTGGATTCAATAAAATAATCCTAAATATAAAATTTAATACGACAACAACAACCAAAACAAAAATTCACCTTTCTTTACATTTATATAAAAAAAAATGAGTTGGAGGAAATGCGCGCACATACACACACACACACAACAAACACTTCTTTTAACCACTTTCGAATGTACTAACCACCACTACTACTACCACGTCTCTTTCACTTTCGTTTGTTTTTTAAATTAATGAATAAAATGTAGGTTACGAGCTTTATTTACAGAAAAATGTTATAGATTAAGGGAAAAACCTTTTCTTTTCTTCTTCTTTATAATAATAATAATAATAATAATAATAATAATAATAATAATAATAATAATAATAATAATAATAATAATAATAATAATAATAATAATAATAATAAAAACAAATCAAATTTATATCATGAGAAAAAAAAATAAATTTTTTCGAAATATGTGGAAAAGTAAAACACTCACAACAACAACAACAACACGTTTAAATATTTTTAAAATTATTTATCCATCAGTTTTTTTTTTTTAAAAAAACCGTTTTATGTTTGCGATACGTTAGTATCCTTGTTTATGTAAACAATTAACTGTTTATTCGAAAAAACTGGATATTTACCAACACAAAAATTTCACGTTGTTATTATCATTATCATTATCATTATTTTTATTTAATTCTAATATATATATATAAATAAAATACTCGTCACCAATTCAATTCACCACTACAACAAATATCACTATAATATTTAAAAATAAAAATAAAATAAAATGAAAAAATTGAGAGATAGACAGGTAGAAAGAGAGAGAAAGAGAGAGAGAGAGAGAGAGTGAGAGAGAGAGAGAGACGAAAACAAACGCGTTATAATATATATATATATATATATATATATGCAAAAAATAAGGTAGGAACCGTGAAGCGACTAGCTTCGTACATCAATTCAAGTTTTTTTTTTTTTTTTCTAAAATTAAATTAAAATCTACTACCCAGAAACTATTCTCTCTCACTCTCTCACTCACTCACTCACTCTCTCTTTCTCTCTCTCTCTCTCTTATAAATCGATTCTTAATAGGTTTACACACATTTAAATGTTTCCAACTCACCGCGCATTTTATTAAATATTAAAAGAATTTGACAAATGGTTAGACATTAAAAATCAAAATCTTGTCACGTATTTCTTGTTACACTGACTTTTCTCTCTCTCTCTCTCTCTCTCTCTCTCTTTCTTTCTCATCACAACATATCGTCGAAAACAAAAACGAAAAAAAAAAAAATCAAAAGTAAAAACAATACGGTTGTCAAAAGAAAAAAAAAAAGGCCGTTAAGTAACCCGAAGAAACAACAACCACAACAACAACAATGACGAGAACAAAAAAAAAAAAAAAAAACAAAAAAACAAAAAGAGGGAAGGGGGGATATTAATAAATTTAAATGAATTTAAAAAAACATGCGGTTCGACCCGAAAAATAATCAAACGAGAGGGATCCCCTCCGAATATACATACGAGATAGTATACATAATAATAATAATAATAATTATCATTCATTATTACGGTTGATGCATTCGTGTCTGATTTATTCATACACCGTTCAAAAAAAAAAGGGGGATCCCAAGAATTATTTGCTATGGGATTCGATTCCCTCTCCCTCTCTCTTTCTCTCTCTCTCTCCCCCCATTTTTTTTTTTCAATAATTAACTCACCTGTTTCGAGACCTGCTGCATGTGCCGACGTACCCTCGTGCACCGCTTTAACAAATATCGTGTCCATGGGTTCGTTTAAATTCGCATTCCCCTGTCGTAATCCCAACCTTTTTTCTTTCGCCATGACCATGTACGACTCGGGTGGATACACGACGAAATGACGGAGCGTGAATCCGAAACCATTTTTCCAACGGTCTATCCACAAGCTTCTCGGCCCACGATTCTAAAACAAAAAAAAATTAATAAATAAATACTCATAATAATAATAATAATAATAATAATAATAATGATAATGATAATAATGATAATAATAATAATAATAATAATATTCACTTAATGAGAACGAAATTATAACTGTACAACAAGAAAAAAAAAAAAAAAAATTAAGACGATAAATATTAGAAATGTTTCTTCTTCTTCTTCTACTTATTTTTCAAATTAATTTTTTTTTTCACAAAATCATTCAAAATAACGGTACCGAATAAGCCAAAAAAAAAAAAAAAAAAAAAAAAAATACTCGAATTCCTACACTTAAAATAATAATAATAATAATAATATTTTCTACATGTATCGAAAAAAAAAAAAAAAAAAAAAAAAGATGGACGTATAAAATCCGGTCAAATACTAAACAGATCTGTCTTTTCCGATTAGACAAAAAAAATAAATTTCGAGACGATATAAAAGGGGCGCCAGGAAAAGTAAACCAAAGAAATTTTTTCAATTTTTTTTTCATTTTTCGTTCTGATTTGACCGCCATTTTATTTTTATACACGATCATGTCGCTCATGATGTTGATATACCGTTAATATACGACCGTATTCGCGTTCTTTTGTTCCCTCTCAAATGTAATTCAACATCCAGAAGAAGAAATTGCACGAAAAACAAAACAACGGATAAACTTAATTAGGAGGGGTGAGGGGGGAACGTTCGCAACCCGGAATCAATACAAGTATACAACATAAAAATAATAATAGTATAAAAGGAAGTGTTTGAGACGATGAATGAGTGATGTAACAGAAAAGAAAAAAAAAAAAGGAGATCTTGAAGAACGAGTGTACCAAAAGAACGGTCAAGGTTAATCCTTTAGAGATATATAAGACTTCGAGAAAGCATTAAACGCGCTATCGTTTTGACACGTGCAAAGAAATATAGGAACACGGATAAGAAAACAAAAAAACCGAATAGACCAGATGACGACGAAGATGATGATGATGATGATGATGATGATGACGATGATCATTTTTACGATCATGACGGTTCAAACATGAGATAAGAAATAGAAAAAAAAAAAAAAAAAAAAAGTTTAAAATCAGACGTGAATGAAAAATTTAAAAATAAATAAAAAGAAAGGTATAAAAAAAAAGAAAGGAGAAAGCAGGCAAGACAAACCTGAGTAGTAAAGAAGAATTAAAGAAGGTATACCACACTACCACTACTACCACTACTTACGTTCGTACGACCTAATTTGTGATCGTAAAGAACAAAGACCGAGAAAGATAGAATAAAAAAAAAATATAAAAATAAAAGAGAGAGTGAGAAAGAAAGAGAGAATGAGAGTGAGAGAGAGATAGAGAGAGTGAGAGAGAGAGAGAGAGAGAGAGAGAGAGAGACAGAGAGATCTACATTCTTTAATTAAAGTTTTAAAAAAAAAAGTCATTGCTCTCTTTGTTTCGTGGAAATCTTACTTTAGCAACATTATCAACATATTTAGCAAGTCAAGGTATGACTTCGTAATACCTTAATCGTAATTACAAAAAAAAAAAAAAAAACCGTTGCATTACAAAGAAAATAAAAGCCCTCCCCTCCTCTCCCCTCCCCTCCCCAAAAAAAAAAAAAAATTAACGAAAGCAATTTTCACCGGATGCAGGTTCACCATTTTATTTATTACGTCAGAATAATTTCACCCAACGATTGTCACACCTGCAAAGATGCATGTAGTAGTTAACAGAGAGGGGGGAGGGGGAGGAGGAGAAGGAGGGAAAAGGGTTGGAAGCCGTAAGCATCTGTTAATTAGCAGAGACGTGAAAAACGTGTTATGAAAATATACAACAACAACAACAACAAACAGAAATATCATTATTCAACAACTAACTAATGGCGCACATTTTAATTGTATTACTACCATACCGATTCGACGTTGCCGTTTTTCCCCCCTCCCGCCATTTATAATTCACGAAAATTTTGTAAACAAATGTGGGGAGCCCTCTGGTAAATAAAAAGGTTACTATTTTAATTTTTATGAATTTTTAATCCGCAAGGCGGTGGACAACAAAATAAAATCTATTTAATATTGTTAAACGACGGTTTTTTTTTTCGATTTCGGTTGGTGTATTAAGCAATATTGCCGAGTATTTCGTAATATAAATAAATAAATCTATTTAAACTTGTTTTCCTTCTTTTCTTTCTTTCTTTGTCATCTTCTTTCAAAATTCTTCTTTTACCCGTTCAAAAAATTTAATAAATAAACGAAAGGAAACGAACGAGGACATTTTTGACAAATTCATCGTTCGCGACCAAATCGTCATAAAATGAAATTTTTAACGGTAATTTTTTTTAAAAAAAAAGTTTTCTCTCCCTTTCGAATAAAAATAACAACAACGACAACCACAACCACAACAACAACAACAACAACAACAACAACAACAACAACAACAACAATAAAAAAATCTTTACCCTTTTTAACACCCGAACAAAATAAAAAAAAAAAAAAAAGTTGACATCAAAACCTAGTCGCCACACACGTGAGTTTAAACATGTTTGAAAACAAACCAACAAACAAACAAACAAACAAACAATCATTTATCTTATTATCATCATCATTATTAAATCCACTACTACCATTTACCGTTGATGGAAAAAATGAATAATTGCATTCTCTTTAATTTTCCTTTAAAAGAAAAAAAAAAAATTAATAGTTGCGAGTGACGATTATGCAATTACCCTAAATATTGCAATAATAATAATAATATTAATAATAATAATAATAATAGTTATAGTAATGGCTATAATAATAATAATAATAATAATGATCGTAAGTAATGATAATTATTTTTTAAATGTGCGTTTATGTCTATGAATCTATGCATGCGTGCGCGTAAATTACAAAAAAAGAGAGAAAGAGACAGAGAAAGAGAAAGAGAGAGAGAGAGAGAGAGAGAGAGAGAGAGAGAGTAAATACCGTAAATCCCCACATGTGTTGGTTAATATTAGTTAGTAAATTACGTGAAAAAAAAAAACAACGAATGTCATTATTTGCCACATCAAAAAAAAAAAAATTTTTTTTTTTTCTTTAATGACGACGTCTGTGCAATGCAAAATACAAAACGATTTATAATTACTATTTACGATTGCAATTTCTTTTAAATTGTGTAAAATATTATTACGGATCCATTTATTTAAATAATAATAATAATAATAATAATATGGCATTTAACAATTTGCTACATTGAGAGGGTAGCAGGAAACTATTTCGGACAAATAGTTAACAACAAAATTTTCTCTTTTTTTTTTTTTTTTCTACGTAACCGTTTCTTCTTTTTTTACAACCATAACAAATTTAACGACGTCTCAGGAAAAACGGTAGACGAGAAAATTACATTTAAAAAGAGAGAGAGAGAGAAAAAAAAAAAGTCGGAGTTTGTAATTGGTTAATTTTTTTTTTTTTTTTTTTTTTAATTTGTTCATTTAACAGCGGAAAATTTACCCAAACCCCCCCCCCCCCCCCCCCCCCCAAAACATGTTTTCCAATATAATTAAATTAAATTATTTTCGTCAAAAAAAAAAAAAAAAAAATTCTAATTTTAAATTTGTTCAGCGCTCAGACTTTAAAAAAAAAAAAAAAAAATTATTTACAAAAGAAAAAAGAAAAATAAAATAAAAATTTTACCTGAAACGTTTGAACTGTTTGCCAAAAAAAAAAAAAACAAAAAACAAAAAAAACAAAAAAAACAAAATTATTCGATGATGTTAGCGATGATTTTACAAAAGACGAAATAAAAAGACAGAGAAAGAGAGAGAGAGAGAGAGAGAGAGATGGAAAAAACGTTATTATTATTATTATTATTATTATTATTATTATTATTCTACAATTTTGTCTCGACAATAATAGTAATACTCGTTAAGATTAATAATAAAAGGTTCAGACGACACAAATAAAGTTAAAGTCATATGTGACGTCACTCAACGTTGTTTATACACTCTATGATTTTCATTTTCCTTTTCCTTATTTCAAAAAGGATAATCTCTTTCACTTCCTCTCTCTCTCTCTCTCTCGCTCTCGGTTTCTTTCACTTCCGGAGGGAAATAATTTTTTTTTTTTTTTTTTTAGCGGTTGGTTTGGGTTGGCAAACCTGTATCCGTGAATTTCATCTCGAAACCATTTAAATTAACATAATATTAAGTTAAATAAATAAAAAATTTACGTTGAGATTAATAAAATGAAAGTAAAGTTTATCTGAGATTTTAAAATAAAATTCTAAAATTGTTTTCTTAATCGATTTTTTAAAACAACAACAAATCAATCGAAAGAGAATTTATTAAAATCGAATTAAAGTCGATTGACAAAAAAAAAAAAAAAAATTCCAGACGAATAAACGAACGAACGCGACTGACTGACTGACTATACTTGAAATTCCGCCATTTTTTTTTTTTTTTTTTTCAAATCTCGGTTAATTAAAAGATTAAAAAAATAATTTTTTCTATTTCGAATGTAAAAAAAAAAAAATCTCGGATTATTCTAGTGTAGGTGAGAGTAAGTAAAAAAGAGGTGACCTAATCATAAAATTCTCAGCCCCGCCGCCATTTGTTTTTTTTTTTTTTTTTGTTTGACCTACAACCCGAGTGACCTACATCTCTTCTTTTTCTCTTAAACAAATGAAAAAAAAATATATATATATATATATACTCATAATCCATCTTCTTTTCCCCTCCCCTCCCTTCCCTTCCTCTCTTTTAAAACATACAACCGCCGCCATCTTTCATTGTTACTCTCCGAACGAATACTATGATGATAATAATAATAATAATAATAATAATAATAATAAATTAACATTAATCAAAAATAATTAATTCGGCGTGATTAATGGACTTTGTATTTATGTATTATTACGTTTCATTTTAAATCCAACGGAATTTTTTTTTTTAAATAACGTTAATGATAATGATAATGATAATAATAATAATAATATTTATTGATAACGAAGATCAATCGCGTTATCGCAATCGTCCTTTTACAAAAACATGCGAAAAGAGAGAGAAATGATGTAATTAAGGAAAGATGACAAAAGAAAAGGACAAAAATAAGGAGGGAGATGAGGGATAGGGAGGGTACGGAGAAGGGGGAATTGAGGGGGGGAAAAGAGGAACGCAAATAAATATATCTCCCTGGCTTCCTTGAATTTTGATGCATTGCTAAAAACGATGAAAATATTTTACACCGCACTCTCTCAACATTTGCCAAACTAATTAATTAATGTGTCATCGAAATAAAATAAAAAAAAAAAATGTCGTCGTAAAATCTGCGGCAAATTTTTGTCGTCGTCGTCGTAGAATTTGCCGGTATGTAGAGTGCGCGTGCGTACGTGCGTACGTGCGTACGTGAGATGATTTGTTTTTACGTTTTACGAAATTATTTTTATATATTATTTTCGTGCGTAATAAAATTTAAAAATTCTTGTGACGAACTTTGGAAAATATAGAGAGAGAGACAGAGAGAGACAAATTTTCATTTCTTTCTCTTCTCCCTCCCTCTCTCTCTCTCTCTCTCTCTCTCTCCTCTATTTTTGTCAACCGCAATGAAGTCAATCAGCAATGACTTGCAGTGCGGTGAGAAAAATTTCTTTTACTTCACAAGAACCTTAATTATGTTAAACATGTTCCTCAATGGCTCAGAAAAAGAATGCGGCGTTCGAATTAATTGATTGATTATTTGAAATTCCGGTGAAAGATAAAGAAAAAAAGCCGGAACTTATCCGGGCCGAGAGCACAAACAGAAAACTAATTATTAGTATCGTTATCATTATTATTATTTTACCCGGTTAGCTAAAGAAGTACATTCGTACGCACGCACACACACACACACACACACACGCACACAAACTAGTATCACGCGGTTACGACGACGGTCGTCATTCGATACCAATTGTTATTACGAAGGACAAAGCAATAATACTTTTTTTTTTTTTCAGCTTGTTGTTGTCGGATTCCCCTCCCACCCCCTCGCCCTTACCTATATCACGGCCATTTTGAGAGCTTAAATTATACCATATGATTTTTAAATCAATTACAATTTTTTTTCTTTGTTTGTCTCTCTCTCTCTCTCTCTCTCTCTCCCCCTCCCCCCTTCCCTTCTATCCCTTCGAGCAGGTTTGGAGTCGCGGATGACCATGATTCAAAAAACTCATTAATTTTTTTTTTTTTTTTTTGGTTACTTCCGCGTATTTCAATCAATCGATCATTTTATTTCTCTCTCTCTCTCTCGCACTCACTCACTCACCGGAAAATCCGAATCTTTTTTCCTTTTTCTTCACAAATCCTATTTTATTATTCAATGTAATAAACCCTAGTGTGACGCGGGCGCGTTAAAGACGAATTAAAAAGGTTTAAGAAAAACAAAAACAAAAAGAAAATTTTCGTGACATTATTTACCAACCATTTTCCTTTTTTTTTTTTTTTTCCCTTTTGGAAAAAGGTTTTCTTTATAAGTTCATGTCACGTGATGAGAAAAACATAAAACTCGAATTTATAATAACAATTTTTTTAAACAGTCGTAAAGATTTCGATTTATTTAGACGAATCGTGACGGTTTCGGGGAGGGGGCGGGAGGGGGCGATACGGCATACAAAAATCGGTAATCCTATCTAAAAATTTATATTTTTGAAAATGTGACAACAACAACAACAACAAACAACAGAAAATAAATTATTTAACAGGGCGTAAAATAAAAAATAGAAAAAAAAATCTTCTTTTACGTGTGCCTGCCTATATATACATTTAAACAACGGTTTACGACCGAAAAAATTAATACGCACACGCACGCACGCACGCACGCACACGCACACTTATATATATATATGTGAAATTCCTTTTTATATAAGCGTGCAGAACAAACAACAGGCAGCCAACATTTTTTTTTTCTTTCTTTCTTTTTTATATTCATAAAAATTAAATAAATAATTTTTAAAAATACGTTTACTCCCTTTTTTTTTTTTTACACATTTTATTTAAATATTTATGCCGTAATAAAAATATTTTTTTAAAAACTCGTTAAAAAAAAAAAAAAATCCTATTTATAAAACCTCAGGCTGAGAAGAGAACAAAATAAATTTCGTCACAAAAAATTTACGAAAATTATTAATAAATAAATAAATAAATAAATAAAGAAATGTGCAAACGACGTGGCAGCAGCAACACAAAACGATTCAAACGTAAATCCAACAAATTTTTATTTTAACGTTTTCGGTGTCTTATTTCTTTCATATTTAAACAACAAACTCTCTTTCTCGTCGTCGTCGTCGTCGTCTTTGTTTGTTGTTTGTTGTTTGTACGCAATTATCGGTTTCCGACAAAATTAAAATCGATTTTTCAGGTTTTCTTAATATAAAAAAAAAAAAAAAAAAAATCCAATCGATTGAGATTTCACAAATTTTTAATTTGTTTCGCGTTAAATTTTTTTTTTCCTTTTTTTTCCTTTTTTTTACGACCTTTCCTTTTGTGCAAACAAAATCTTTTTTCCTTTGTCTAAAGTTTCGATTTAAAAAAAAAAAAATTTAATTAAATTTCATCGTCGAGAACGACGTTGAACGTATCGATCGAATAATTTAAATATACTATCGAATTTGTTTGTTTGTTTGTTAGTTTGTTTGTTTTATGCAGACATAATAAAACGAAATCGTCGCCGTCCGATAATTAAATAAAATCAATGTTCGATATATATATACGGTAGTGCCAACCACGAAAAATTAAAAAAAAAAAAATCCCCCACCGATGATCGATTCACATAAATTATTATTATTATTTTTTTTATCAATTTCACTCATTTATAAACCGGAACTTTTTCCCCCTCTTCCCTTCTTTTTTACCTTCCTCTCTCTTTCGACTTTCCCTACGAGCTCTCCCCCGCCTTCCTCCCAGTAATAATAATAATAATAATTTATCGAACCTTTGGGCGTTCATTAAACGACGTCTAGACTACCTACAATTTGTTTGAAATCGTTTTCCAAAAGAGAGAGAGAGAGAGAGAGAGAGAATTCATTTTCACAAGAAAAGTGTCGTCATGTTTTTTTTTTTTTTAAAAAAAAAAGTCCAAAGGGACATTAATAAAAAAATTCTCGCACACAATGACGCAAAAACCGACATATTGAAATTTTTTGTGAGAGAAAGAGAAAGAGAGATAGAGAGAGAGAAGACAATAAAAAAAAAACGATCATTTATTTATTTATTACGTGGATCGAAAATAATTTCAAATTTTTTTTTAAATCGCAACGGATTTCATTCATTCACACGCACGCGCACACGCACTCACACACGTATTTCAACGTATTTTTCAAAAATTTAAATTTATGTAATGTCGTATTATTATTATTTATAATATTCCGAGCGACCCATTTTTTTTTTTTTTTGTTAAAATAATACGAAAAAACTATT